>NC_091335.1:31598770-31753550 GCF_038502225.1 Cherax quadricarinatus
AAACAATGAAGAAGAAAGAGACTGCCGTGGAAACTGTTGTGGAAACATCTAATACATTCTCAGTGCTACCCGACGAATGTGAGTCGACTACTGGGAACGTCACAACGAATGACACCAAGGAAGGTAAGAATACATTGTTGTTGTTGGGGATAGCCAAGTTAGGTATATGGATAGGGCGTTCTGCTTGAAGGACAGGAGTAGGAGACAGAGGGTTTGCTTTCCTGGGGCTGGGATGGAGGATATTGTTAGCCGTCTAGATGACATCATGAGAGGTAATGGGAACAATCCTATTATCTGTCTCAGTGCTGGAGGCAACGAAGTTGGCAGACGTAGGAGTGAAGACCTGATTAGCAGGTATAGGTCAGCAATAGAAATAATTAGGAGGAAGGGTGGGAACCCTGTCATATGTGGTATTTTGCCAAGGAGAGGAGTTGGAAATGAATGGTTTTCCAGGGCAATTGGTGTCAATTGCTGGCTGGACAAATACACCGTAAGGAAAATGCGGTAACATTCATTGACAACTGGGACCACTTCTATGGCAGAAATGACATGTATGCCAGGGATGGGGTTCACTTATCTAGGTCTGGGGTGGGGGCACTGGCAACTGCAGTGGAGGGAGCTATTAGGACTTTAAACTAGGAATAGTTAGTGGTATGGGTTTTGGCAGGAAAACAGTGAAGTCCCAGTGTAGTAATATGAGTTCTAGGGGAACTAGAAATAAGCAGAACGAGGTAGATATTGAAAAGCCAGTGACACTAGGTGATAAGGACAGTAATAGGTTTAGTAGAAAAACAGAAATGAGCAGGAAGGGTAAAGAGAAAGGAGAGTCTTTCAATGTTTATTATGCAAATAGCCGTAGTGCTAGGAATAAGATGGACGAGTTGAGATTATGGATAGAATTTTCAGAGGGGCATAAAAACTGATTTTAGGTGTGATATACCGTCCCCCAAACCTAGATAGGGAGCAAGGGAGACTACTATGGGAGGAAATTGTTAACGCCACAAGGCACGATAATGTAGTAATTTTAGGAGACTTTAACTTTAGTCATATTGATTGGAATTTCTTGACTGGGAATTTAGAATCATACGACTTCTTAAAAGTAGTTCAGGATTGTTTTTTGAAGCAGTTTGTGACAGAACCTACAAGGGGAAATAACCTTCTTGACTTAGTTATGGCAAACAATGAATCCCTTGTTAATAATTTAGAAATTTCAGAGGAACTGGGTGCTAGCGACCACAAATCAGTTACATTTAGCATTGAATGGAAGTACGATAGTAGGGATAACTCAGTAACAGTCCCAGATTTTCGCCTAGCAGATTACAATGGGCTTGGAGAACACTTATCATCTGTTGACTGGGGTAACGAACACTATACATGCTGCTCAAAAAACGTTTATCCTGTATAAAGAAATAAGATCAAATAGAAATGACCCAAAATGGATGAATAATAGGCTGAAATATCTACTAGGTCATAAGAAGGGAATTTATAGGCGTATCAAAAGAGGTGAGGGTCATCTTATGAATCAGTATATTGACATTAAGAGGGACGTTAAAAAGGGGATAAGAAAAGCTAAAAGAGACTATGAAATTAAAGTTGCTAAGGATTCGAAAACTAACCCAAAAAGTTTTTTCCAGGTCTGTAGAACAAAAGTTAGAGATAAGATAGGTCCCCTTAAAAATAACAATGGGCATCTTACTGACAAGGAGAATGAAATGTGCTCGATTTTAAATAATTATTTTATCTCGGTTTTTACGCAGGAAGACACTAACAGTATCCCAGTAATTAATTTTTATAGTGGGCCTGAAGAAGATAAATTATGTAACATCACAGTTACTAGTGAAATGGTTATGAAACAAATAGACCGACTGAAGCAAAATAAGTCGCCGTGTCCTGATGAGCTTTTTTCAAGGGTTCTTAAGGAATGCAAAATGGAACTCTGTGAACCATTAGCTAATATTTTTAATTTTTCTCTTCAAACAGGTGTGGTGTCTGATATGTGGAAGATGGCTAATGTAATTCCTATTTTTAAAACAGGGGACAAGTCGTTACCGTCAAATTACCGCCCAATAAGCCTGACCTCAATTGTGGGCAAATTACTAGAGTCAATTATAGCTGAGATTGTAAGAAGCCATCTCGATAAGCATAGCATGATTAATGATACTCAGCATGGATTCACAAGAGGCCAGTCTTGTCTAACTAATTTATTAACTTTCTTCAGTAAAGCTTTTGAGGCTGTTGACCACAATAAAGAATTTGATATTATATACTTAGATTTTAGTAAGGCTTTTGATAGAGTTCTGCACCAAAGGCTGTTAAAGAAAGTGGCAGCTCATGGCATTGGGGGAAAAGTGCTCTCGTGGATTGAGTCATGGCTCACAGACAGGAAGCAGAGAGTGTCCATAAATGGGGTTAAATCCGAGTGGGGATCTGTAACAAGTGGCGTTCCACAGGGATCAGTCTTGGGCCCGTTGTTGTTTATAATATATATCAATGATCTTGATGAGGGAATTACTAGTGATATGAGCAAATTCGCCGATGACACAAAGATAGGTAGGATAATTGATTCAAATGTAGATGTTATGGAACTTCAGGAGGATTTAAACAAACTCTGTTCTTGGTCAGAAAAGTGGCAGATGCAGTTCATTGTAGATAAATGCAAGGTTCTGAAACTCGGGAGTTTCCATAACCCTAGCACTTATAAGTTAAATGATGTTGAACTTAGCCATACAGATTGCGAAAAGGACTTGGGGGTTATGGTGAGCAGCAACCTTGTTGTTAGGTAAGACCCATATGCAACAGCTAGGTATCTTTATTTTGAAACGTTTCGCCTACACAGCAGGCTTCTTCAGTCGAGTACAGAAAAGTTGATAGAAGCAGAAGAGACTTGAAGATGATGTAATCAGTCCATCACCCTTGAAGTTTTGAGGTGGTCAGTCCCTCAGTCTGGAGAAGATTATTGTTGCATATGTGTCTTACCTAACAACCTGTCGGTATTTTATACCATTTTATTATTCAGCAGCAACCTTAAACCAAGACAGCAATGCCTAAGCATACGTAATAAGGCAAATAGATTACTGGGATTTATATCAAGAAGTGTAAGCAACAGAAGTCCAGAGGTCATACTGCAGCTTTATACATCATTAGTAAGACCTCACCTAGATTATGCAGCTCATTTCTGGTCTCCATATTACAGAATGGGCATAAATTCGTTAGAAAACATTCAGCGTAGGATGACTAAATTAATACATAGCATTAGAAATCTTCCTTATGAAGAAAGATTGAAGACTCTTAAGTTACATTCACTTGTTAGACGAAGAATGAGGGGAGACCTGATCAAAGTGTATAAGTGGAAGATAGGTATTAATAAAGGGGATATTAATAAGGTCTTGAGGATATCTCTCCAAGAGAGAACCTGCAGTAATGGATTTAAATTAGATAAGTTTAGATTTAGAAAGGACATAGGAAAGTATTGGTTTGGAAATAGGGTAGTTGATGAGTGGAACAGTCTACCTAGTTGGGTTATTGAGGCTAGGACTCGGGGTAGTTTCAAATTTAGGTTGGATATTTGGGAGTGGACGTGTCAGCGGATGGGTCTATGAAAGATGAGGTGAATCATAGAATTGATGAGGGAAAAAGAGTGAGTGGTGCACTTAGGAGTCTGTGGAGACAAAGAACTTTGTCCTTGGAGGCAAAGAGGGGAATGTATGAGAGTATAGTTTTACCAACGCTCTTATATGGGTGTGAAGCGTGGGTGATGAATGTTGCAGCGAGGAGAAGGCTGGAGGCAGTGGAGATGTCATGTCTGAGGGCAATGTGTTGTGTGAATATATGCAGAGAATTCGTAGTTTGGAAGTTAGGAGGAGGTGCGGGATTACCAAAACTGTTGTCCAGAGGGCTGAGGAAGGGTTGTTGAGGTGGTTCGGACATGTAGAGAGAATGGAGCGAAACAGAATGACTTCAAGAGTGTATCAGTCTGTAGTGGAAGGAAGGCGGGGTAGGGGTCGGCCTAGGAAGGGTTGGAGGGAGGGGGTAAAGGAGGTTTTGTGTGCGAGGGGCTTGGACTTCCAGCAGGCATGCGTGAGCGTGTTTGATAGGAGTGAATGGAGACAAATGGTTTTTAATACTTGACGTGCTGTTGGAGTGTGAGCAAAGTAACATTTATGAAGGGATTCAGGGAAACCGGCAGGCCGGACTTGAGTCCTGGAGATGGGAAGTACAGTGCCTGCACTCTGAAGGAGGGGTGTTAATGTTGCAGTTTAAAAACTGTAGTGTAAAGCACCCTTCTGGCAAGACAGTGATGGAGTGAATGATGGTGAAAGTTTTTCTTTTTCGGGCCACCCTGCCTTGGTGGGAATCGGCCAGTGTGATAATAAAATAAATAAGTACATGAGTGGGAGGGGTTGGATTTGAGTGGGACTTGCACATCAGAGCTTATTTCTTGGGTAGCATTGAAAATTGGGTTGGTCAAATGTTTGTTAGTGGGATGAATTGAAAAGGGCCTGCCTAGTATGGGCCAACAGGCCTCCTGAAGTGTTCCTCCTTACTTAACTCAGTGGTGACCTGTACTTAACTCAGTGGTTGGTGACCTGTACTTAACTCTGTGAAGAAGTGTCTTGTGTGCTCCCATGGACTGAACCAAGATGCCCTCCATCGAGCAACTTTACCAGCAGCTTAAGGAAGAATTGAGGATAGCGAAGATGGAGATATGGCGATTGACCGAGGAGAACAAGAGGATTCGTAGTAGTCCTGTTTCGAGTCCTCAGGTCAAGAAGGGATCGTAGTCAGTGGCTGGACAGCAGGGGACAAAGTTGAGGATCAAGAAGACGAATGAAAAGCCAGAAACGATGAAGAAGAAAGAGACTGCTGTAGAAACTCTTGTGGAATCCTCCAACGCATTCTCGGTGCTACCCGACGAATGTGAGTCGACTACTGGGATCATCATGACGAACGACAAGGAAGGTAAGAATATTGTAGTTGTTGGAGATAGCCAGGTTAGATACATGGATAGGGCATTCTGCTTGAAGGACAGGAGTAGGAGACAGAGGGTATGCTTTCCTGGGGCTGGGATGGAGGACATTGTTAGCCGGCTTGACAACATCATGAACGGTAATGGGATCAATCCTATTATTTGCCTCAGTGCTGGAGGCAATGATGTAGGCAAGCGTAGAAGTGAGGATTTAGTTAGAAAGTTCAGGACAGCTATAGACATAATTAGGAAGAAGGGGGGGGGCACCCTGTTATATGTGGCATTTTGCCAAGAAGAGGTGTTGGTAATGAATGGTTGTCCAGAGCAATTGGTATTAATTGTTGGCTGGATAAACACTGTAAGGATAATGCAGTACCATTCATTGACAACTGGGACAACTTCTATGGCCGAAATGACATGTATGCCAGGGATGGGGTTCACTTATCCAGGGCAGGTGTGGGTTTTCTTGCTAACTCAGTTGAGGGGGTTGTTAGGACTTTAAACTAGGATTAGTTAGAGGTATGGGTTTAGAAATGATAAATAATGAGTATGGATATATTGACTTATGCTCTGATATTAAGAATCTTAATAGTAACTGTCATGGAGTAACTCTGGGTAATGATAATTTCAGGAATTGTGTAAAAACAAAGATCAATAGGAAAAATGTGCAGAAGAAAAAACATATGATGGTATTTTATGCTAGCAGTCGAAGCGCAAGAAATAAAATTAATGAACTACGTTTGGTAGCATGTGCTGGGAACTTTGATATCATTGCATTAACTGAAACGTGGTATGATTTAAAGAGTCGGGATATGACTGCTGAGTGTAATATTCAGGGATTTAAGTTGTTCAATGTGGATAGATCTAATGGGAAGGGGGGAGGAGTTGCATTATATGTTCGAGAAAATATTAATTGTTGCATAAAAACAGGTATAAAAATAGATGGAGCAGTAACAGAATCTGTTTGGGTAGAGTTCGTAGAGGGTCAAGAAAAACTAATTCTAGGCGTAATATACTGACCTCCAGGCTTGGATCACGATAGAGGGAGACTTCTTTGGGATGAAATTGTTAGGGCTTCTAGACACAATAACATAGTCATAGTAGGGGACTTTAACTTTAGTCAAATTGACTGGAATTCTTTGACAGGTAATCTAGAGTCCACTGACTTTATGGAAACATTTCAGGACTGTCTTCTGAAGCAGAGCATAACAGAGCCTACCAGGGGTAATAATTTGCTAGACCTAGTCTTGTCAAATAAGGAAACTCTCGTGAATAATCTGGAGATCACTGAAGAGCTTGGCGCAAGTGATCACAAATCCATCACTTTTAGCATTAACTGGGAATGCAAGAATAATGATAATACAGTAAAAATCCCTGATTTTTGTTCTGCCGATTATAATGGACTTAGGGAACACCTGTCTGATCTTGATTGGGGTTATCTAACTAATGATTTTATTGACGATGATCATACTTATGATTATGAAGGGATCTGCTTTTATGATTGTTTTCTTAATGTACACCGTGCCCAGAGTATATACATTCCCCAGAGAGATATTAGGTCTAATAATGATCCCAAATGGGTTAACAGGAGGCTAAAGCATCTATTAGGGGAGAAAAGGGGAATTTATAGGCGCATCAGAAGAGGAGAGGTTAACCTTACTGACCAATATGTTCAGCTTAAAAGAGAAGTAAAAAAGGGGATTAGAAACGCTAAACGTGACTATGAAATTAAAGTTGCTAATGAATCAAAGACTAATCCAAAGGGGTTCTTTCAAGTGTATAGGACGAAGGTGAAGGAAAAAGTAGGACCTCTGGAAATTTGGAATGGACAGCTGACGGATAATGAACTGGAAATATGTTCCTTATTTAATGACTATTTTTTGTCATTTTTACACAGGAAGATGTAAATGAGATTCCAGTAATTAACAATTATTTAGTTCCTGATGAATTTAAGTTAACTAATATTACTGTCACGAGGGACATGGTTATTAAACAGATAGACAAACTGAAGCAAAATAAGTCCCCGGGACCTGATGAGCTGTTTTCCAGGGTACTTAAGGAATGCAAGATGGAGCTTAGTCAGCCATTAACGAGTGTATTCAATGCGTCCATCCTTACCGGTGTTGTGCCAGAGTTGTGGAAGATGGCTAATATGGTTCCTATATTCAAATCAGGGGATAAGTCCACTCCTTCAAATTACCATCCAATAAGCCTGACATCTATAGTGGGCAAGTTATTAGAATCAATTATAGCTGACATTATCAGAATGTTGTAGTTTAAAAACTGTAGTGTAAAGCACCCTTCTGGCAAGACAGTGACGGAGTGAATGATGGTGAAAGTTTTTCTTTTTCGGGCCACCCTGCCTTGGTGGGAATCGGCCAGTGTGATAGTAAATAAATAATTATCAGAAGTCACCTTGAAGAGCATAACTTGATAAATGAATCTCAGCATGGATTCACGAGAGGTCGTTCCTGCCTGACAAACTTACTGACGTTCTTCAATAGAACATTTGAGGCAGTTGATAGTGATAAGGAATATGATATTGTTTATTTGTATTTTAGTAAAGCCTTCGATAGAGTACCTCACAAGAGACTCTTAAGAAAAGTGGCAGCTCATGGTATAGGAGGTAAAGTTCTAGCATGGATTGAGGCATGGCTTACCAATAGAAAGCAGAGAGTTACCATTAATGGAGTGAAATCTGAATGGGGATTAGTCACTAGTGGCGTTCCACAAGGATCCGTTTTAGGCCCTCTCTTGTTCATAATTTACATTAATGACCTTGATGAAGGGATTACGAGTGACATGAGTATGAAAGTTAAGACACATGTGCAACATCTGGATATCTTTATTGTAGACGTTTCGCCATCCAGTGGCTTTATCAATACAGATTCTAGGACATAATAGGAAGACAGTAGAACTATATACAAAAGATGAGGTAATCAGTCCCTCGGCCTTGGAGTTAGTGTTCACAGCATCGTGGTGGAGGAGAATCTGGAGCAAAGGCAAGAAGACTGACGTTTACATAGGCGTCAGTGGAAGGGACGGGCAGCAGATGAGGGCAGTCACTGGTAGGCGGGATTCCCCAGTGGAAGTAGGTCCTTCCCAAAGAGATGGGTTAGTTGCAGCAGCCGTGAAGAAGGTCTTGTAGATGTCCTCTGAACCAAGATTCCATGATGTTGCAGTGTCTGACAAGTTGTGTAAGAAAGGTATAAAATACCGACAATATGAAGGTTAAGACACATGTGCAACATCTGGATATCTTTATTGTAGACGTTTCGCCATCCAGTGGCTTTATCAATACAGATTCTAGGACATAATAGGAAGACAGTAGAACTATATACAAAAGATGAGGTAATCAGTCCCTCGGCCTTGGAGTTAGTGTTCAGAGGACATCTACAAGACCTTCTTCACGGCTGCTGCAACTAACCCATCTCTTTGGGAAGGACCTACTTCCACTGGGGAATCCCGCCTACCAGTGACTGCCCTCGTCTGCTGCCCGTCCCTTCCACTGACGCCTATGTAAACGTCAGTCTTCTTGCCTTTGCTCCAGATTCTCCTCCACCACGATGCTGTGAACACTAACTCCAAGGCCGAGGGACTGATTACCTCATCTTTTGTATATAGTTCTACTGTCTTCCTATTATGTCCTAGAATCTGTATTGATAAAGCCACTGGATGGCGAAACGTCTACAATAAAGATATCCAGATGTTGCACATGTGTCTTAACTTTCATATTGTCGGTATTTTATACCTTTCTTACATGACATGAGTATGTTTGCTGATGATACAAAGATAGGCCGTATATTTAACTCTGAGGAGGATATCAATGAACTCCAGGAGGATTTGGACAAATTAATGTCTTGGTCTGAAAAATGGCAGATGAAGTTCAGTGTGGATAAGTGTAAGGTACTTGCCCTTGGTAATGAAAATAACCCTCGAAGCTATAATCTAGGTGAAGTAGAGCTTGATCATACAGAATGTGAAAAAGACTTGGGAGTCATGGTAAGCAGAAATCTAAAGCCAAGACAGCAGTGCCTTAGTGTGCGCAACAAGGCCAATAGATTACTTGGATTTATCTCAAGAAGTATAAGTAACAGAAATCCAAAAGTTAATTTACAGCTCTATACATCACTAGTGAGGCCTCATTTAGATTATGCTGCTCAGTTTTGGTCCCCTTACTACAGGATGGACATAGACTCATTAGAGAACATACAGAGAAGAATGACTAAAATGATTTACTGTATAAGGAACCTCCCATATGAAGATAGACTTAAAGCCTTAAATCTCCACTCTCTGGAGAGGTGTAGAATGAGGGGAGATATCACTGAAGTGTATAAGTGGATGACAGGCATAAACAAGGGAGATATTAATAAAGTACTGAGGGTGTCGAACCAGGTAAGAACAAGAAATAATGGATATAAGTTGGATAAATTTAGATTTAGAAAGGACATAGGTAAGTACTGGTTTTCTAACAGAGTTGTAGATGCGTGGAACAGTCTTCCCAGTGGGGTAATAGAGGCTAGGACCTTGGGTAGCTTTAAGAAGAGACTGGACAAGTATATGAGTGGGAGGGGCTGGGTTTGATTGGTGTCATGGGGTACGGGAGTTATTTCTTGGGTAGCTTTAGGTAGAGGTCGTTTTGATAAGGGCCTGCCTTGTATGGGCCAGTAGGCCTTCTGCAGGGTTCCTACATTCTTATGTTCTTATGTTGAGTGGGACTTGCACATCAGAGCTTATTTCTTGGGTAGCATTGAAAATTGGGTTGGCAAATGTTTTGTTAGTGGGATGAATTGTAAATGACCTGCCTAGTATGGGCCAACAGGCCTCCTGCAGTGTTCCTCCTTTCTTATGTTCTTATGTTGTAATAAAGTTGGTAGAATTACCGACAATATGTAAAGTAAAAGGACACAAGTGCAACTAATGTGACATTTATTGTGGCAACGTTTCGCTCTCCAGGAGCTTTATCAAGCCATTACCGTAATGGCTTGATAAAGCTCCTGGAGTGAAACGTTGCCACAATAAATGTCACATTAGTTGCACTTGTGTCCTTTTACTTTACATGTTCTTATGTTCTCTCTCCTCCTCCCTGTCTTCCATTCATCAACAACAGCCTTCAATAAAGGTAACTGTCATGTTGAATGTTCATTCTTTTGTGCATGTAAATCTATCTTTTAGGTAAAAAAAAATTGTTGTTGATACTTCTGGATGTCTGGAACGAATTAACTGGATTTACTTTACAGTGGAACCTCAAATATCGAACTTTCTTCGGTCCAGAAGGCTGTTCGAGTGCCTTTAAGAACATAAGAACATAAGAACGAAGGAACACTGCAGAAGGCCTACTGGCCCATGCGAGGCAGGTCCAAGTCCCTACCGGCTTAAGCCAATGCACCCAACCTAGTCAGGTCAGGTCACATTGACTCAAGGGAGGAACACGGCAACCGACCCGTTAGCACAAGCTATCAGGTCTAACTCACACCCACCCACATCTACTCATGTATTTATCCAACCTATTTTTAAAGCTACACAACGTTCTGGCCTCTATAACGGTACTTGGGAGTTTGTTCCACTCATCCACAACTCTATTACCAAACCAGTACTTTCCTATATCCCTCCTGAATCTGAATTTTTCCAACTTAAAACCATTGCTGCGAGTCCTGTCTAGGCTAGATATTATCAGCACACTATTTACATCCCCTTTATTTATTCCTGTCTTCCACTTATAAACCTCAATCATATCCCCCCTA
Organism: Cherax quadricarinatus; assembly: GCF_038502225.1. Taxonomy (NCBI): domain Eukaryota; kingdom Metazoa; phylum Arthropoda; class Malacostraca; order Decapoda; family Parastacidae; genus Cherax; species Cherax quadricarinatus. Next base: position 31,609,481 of record NC_091335.1, read on the forward strand.
ATTCTACGTCTTTCTAGAGAGTGCAGTTTCAGGGCCCTTAGTCTATCCTCATAGGGAAGGTTTCTGATACATGGGATCATCTTTGTCATCCTCCTTTGTACATTTTCCAGAGAATTTATATCCATTCTGTAATACGGTGACCAAAACTGTGCAGCATAATCTAAATGAGGCCTAACCAAGGATGTATAGAGTTGAAGAACAACCTGAGGACTCCTATTATTTATGCTTCTTGATATGAAGCCAAGGATTCTATTAGCTTTATTGCGAACACTTATGCACTGTTGTCTTGGTTTCAGATTACTGCTAACCAGAACTCCTAAATCTTTTTCGCAATCCGTAATATTAAGATCTACATTATTTAGTTTATATGTGGCATGGTTATTGTCCTGTCCAACATTTAGAACTTTGCATTTGTCTATATTAAACTGCATCTGCCACTTCTCCGACCACTGCATCAGTCTATTCAAATCTTCCTGGAGTGCTCGAATGTCCTCGTCAGAATGAATTCGACGGCCTATTTTGGTGTCATCGGCAAACTTGCCGATGTCGCTCTTTATGCCCTCATCTATGTCGTTTATGTAGATTGTGAACAGCAGGGGGCCCAACACTGACCCCTGTGGAACACCGCTCGTGACGCTTCCCCACTCTGATTTCTCCCCATTTATGCAAACTCTCTGCTGCCTATTTGTCAACCATGCCTCTATCCAGGAAAAAATTTCTCCTCCTATTCCATGTGCTTTAATTTTCCTCAATAGTCTCTGATGTGGGACCCTGTCAAAAGCCTTACTGAAGTCCATATACACAATATCATATTCGTTACCATGATCTACCTCCTCAAATACCTTAGTGAAAAAAGTTAATAAATTCGTAAGGCAGGAACGTCCCTTTGTAAAACCATGCTGAGATTCGTTGATTAATTTATGCTTTTCAAGGTGGCTACGAACTGCCTCGGCAATTATTGATTCCATAAATTTTCCCACTATGGAGGTTAGGCTTATTGGTCTATAGTTCGAAGCTAAGGACCTGTCACCTGTTTTGAAAATAGGTATCACATTTGCCATTTTCCACTTATCTGGCACCATGCCAGTTTGTAGTGATATGTTGAAAAGATTAGCCAAAGGTGTGCTAAGCTCCTCTTTACATTCCTTTAGAACCCTTGCATACAGTTCATCAGGGCCTGGGGATTTGTTAGGTTTTAATTTATCTATTTGCCTAAGGACCATGTCACTTGTGACCCTAATAGTGCACAGTTTATTATCGTCCTGTTCTACATAATTTATCATTACTGGAATATCACTGGTATCCTCCTGTGTAAAAACTGAGAGGAAGTATGTGTTAAAAATTCTACACATTTCCTTATCACTGTCAGTGAGCTGACCCGAGGAACTTTTGAGTGGGCCTATCTTGTCCCTGATCTTACTTCTGTATACCTGAAAGAATCCTTTTGGGTTAGTCTTCGATTCTCTTGCAACTTTAACCTCATAATCTCTTTTTGCTTTTCTAATTCCCTTTTTTATTTCTCTCTTTAACTGAATATATCGATTTCTTAATTGCCCCTCTCCTCTTTTGATTTGCCTATATATGCCTCTCTTTTGACCAATCAGATATTTTAATCTATTGTTCATCCATTTAGGATCATTTTTGTTTGATCTGATTTCCCTATTTGGAACATAATTTGACTGAGCAGCTAGAACTATGCCCTGGAAAGCATCATATCGGCAACCATCACCACCTACCTGACCCCTAGTCAGGTCATTCCAGTTCAGCCCACCTAAGTAATTTTTCAGTCCTATGAAATCAGCCAAGCGAAAGTCAGGGACGGAGACTTGATTGCCATTATTAGGGGAATTCCATGATATGTTAAAACTGAGTGATTTGTGATCACTCTCCCCAAGCTCATCATTAACCTCAAGATTATTAATTAGTGTTTCCCTACTGGCAAGAACCAAGTCAAGGAGGTTATTTCCCCTAGTTGGCTCTGTCACAAACTGTTTTAAAAAACAATCCTGGATCGTATCAAGAAAGTCACCCGACTCTAAATTTCCTGTCAAATTGCTCCAGTCAATCTGTCTATAGTTGAAATCTCCCATTAGCACAACATTTTCGTATGTAGATGCCTTACGAATTTCGTCCCATAGAAGTTTACTGCACTCCCTATCAAGATTTGGGGCCCTGTAAATCACACCCAAAATTAGTTTTTCTCGGCCCTCGAGAAGCTGTAACCAAACAGATTCAGTGGCTGACGCTTCTAATTTAATATCTTGTCTAACACAACAATTTAAATTGTCTCTGACATACATCGCTACTCCACCACCTTTCCTGTTGACCCTGTCAGTGTGGAATAATTTATAGCCTTGTATGTGACATTCAGATGGCATCTCTCTATCTTTCAGATTGAGCCAGGTCTCTGTTATAGCAATAATATCTATGTTTCCTGCACTTGCAATTAATCTTAGCTCATCTATCTTATTTCTAACACTCCTGCTATTAGTATAGTAAACCTTAAGGGAGCTAGTCCCTTGCTGCCCTCTGCTGTCCCCCTTTGTTTTCTGACCTGTTCTATTGTCTTTATTTATAACTTCATGCTGAATGCCTTTTATACATTTACTGTTTCCAACCCTAGTGTTGCAACCTGCTTGTTTCCCACACACACCCATACCTCTATCTTCCATCAGTTTAAAATCATAGGCATTTCACCAATGGCCTTCTCAATCGAGTCTGCAAGTGCTACCACCCCTGCCCCAGAGAGATGAACCCCATCCCTTGCATACATATCATGTTTGCCATAAAAGTTGTTCCAGTTGTCAATGAATGGGATTGCAAGTTCCTTGCAGTATCTGTCTAGCCAGCAATTTACACCAATTGCCCTAGACAACCATTCATTTCCTACTCCCCTTCTAGGCAAGATGCTACATATGATTGGGATCCCTCCCTTAGACTTAATGAAATCTATAGCTGACCTGTACTTATCTAGCAGCTCTTCTCTCCTACCCTTCCCAATATCATTTCCACCAGCACTGAGACAGATAATGGGCTTGTTCCCATTACCTGACATGATATTATCCAGTCTGTTGACAATGTCCCCAACACCAGCTCCAGGGAAGCACACTCTATCTCTCATCTTCTTATTCCTATTACAAAAAGCACGGTCAACATATCTTACCTGAGAGTCACCAACCACAAGAATGCGCTTACCTTCATTAGCAGGGGCAGTAGTACCCTTACCTTCACTGGCCACTGAAGTACATTCATCCTGGAGAACAGAGAAGCGATTTCCTACCTTCAGATCTTCACTCTTAACTTTCCTTACTCTGATGCGCCTCCCATTACTGTGAACAACTCGCCACTTGTAGCAGGTGCTGGGCTGCACCTCACTGCTGGTACCCGTTGCTACCTCCCCACCTACAGCCTCCTCACAGTGAGAGACAGACTGCACCTCACTGCTAGAAGCCTCATTCCCCACATCTCCAACCACCTCACACTCTCTCCCAGGCCCATTGAGGTGGACCTTCAGCCTCCTAATCTCCTCCTGGAGAAGCAAGACCTCCTCCTTCAACTCTCCAAACTCAGTTTTTAAAACACTGCAGAAGCAAGCCATGCTTTGTAACCGTCCACGCTAATCCCCAAAGCAGCTCAGGGTCTGTGACCTCACGTGACGACTGACCACTGAACACTGACGAATGAATTTATTCCCATCAGGAATAATGTAAATTAGATTAGTTCATTTCAGACCCTCAAAAATACACTTATAAAAGTACTTACAAAAATACACTTACATAATTGGTCGTGTTGGGAGCAGTTTGATTTTTGAGGTTCCACTGTATTTCTTATGGGGAAAATTGATTTGAAAATCGTCTATTTCGATAATAGTCCCACTTCCAGGAACGGATTAAGGACAGTAATTGAGGGACCACTGTATATTCAGTTGATTACTATAATTTACTTTGTTTTTATACACCTAGACAACTTTATTGTTATTAATAAACTTATTAAATTTTAATTTCTGTAGTTAGTAGCCTACCAGTTGTAATCCTGAAGCACTATTGAATCTTAAAGAAATGTAATGGATAATTGGACCAGGATACTGATTGCTTGTTACAAAAACCCAGTAACAGGCTGGATGCTAGAAAGGCAGTCCTTTCTAGTATTCACTGGAGATCTCTATCATTACTAGAATCTCGTTTTTTGTAACAGCGCAGATATTATTTATACCATTTCTACACTAATGCAGTAGTCTGCATAACAGTAAATCTTCTATTTTTTGTGAGAATAAAAATTCAAAGTGGAAAGCAAAAGAATGCAAGAGGGGCATGGGGACATGACTAATGAATAGAGGAGATGTTATTTTAGTGCCAGGAATGCCTTTCTTGTTTATTCTGGACCCTATTTGGAAATTGTCATCTTTTGCAATTTGTGCAAAATTGGCAAAATTGCTAAATTCTGACCACTGTATTGGATAGTTGAAATCGGTAAATGGGTGGCTTCTTGTACTCATTTGATAGAAAAAAATGGAGTTCTAGCAAAATAGTTATGATTTTTGTCGACTAGTACACTAGAATTGGCTGAAAATAGGGCTCAAAGTGGGCAAAATCGCCAATGCGTAAACATCGTTGAGACTGCTAACTTCACGAGAGCATAATTCCGTAAGTTTTCCATCAAATTTCATACTTTTGGTGCCATTATGTTTGGAAAAAGATTCTCTATCTTTTCATAAGATTTTTTTTTTGTTTTTTTTGTTTTTTTTTTTTTGAAATTTGGGCTACCCTGAGAACAAGTCTGGGAGAGGGCCTGGGGACCCTGAAAGGGTTAAATGTCGTATATTACGCTAATATACATATTTTCATTAATCCATCTATGATATTTTTTTCAGAATTATATAATAAACATGATACATAACATACAGATGCTAAATACACTCCACAGTACAATAAATAAACATAAATACGAGATGTGGGAGCCAGACTTCTACTAGTGACACTATATTAGTATTAATAATAATAGTCACCGAATCTTATTAAATGTCGTATATTACGTTAACATACACATTTTCATTAATCCATCTATGATTTTTTTTTTCAATATTATATAATAAACATGATACATAACATATAAAGATGATAAATACACCCCACAGTAGAATAAATAAACATAAATACAAGATGTGGTAGCCAGACTTCTACGAGTGATGGCAAGAATAACATTTTCTCTAGTCCAACATCAGAGAAAATGTGTTACTGGGGGTAACTGTAGAAAATTATTCTTTTCGTATGTAAGTTTATTCAGGTATACACAAATACAGTTACATAGATTATCATACATAACAGCGTATGTGTAAAGTACCTAGGATAACCCAAAAAAATCAGACAGAGTGACTTATTTCCATTGCCTTCACTCAGAGCGTCATTTCTTATAAAAATGGTGTTACATGAGAATGGGAGTGTTCTTCTTTATTTATTCTACTGTATCAATGTAGAGACAACTTGTACACAAACCAGATGTGTACACCTGGTTTATTTACACAACTTGCATTCGCCTAGTTTGTTTACATAACTCTGCGCCTGTCCTCTCTCGTGTACTCATTCTCTCTCTCTCTCTCATTTATTCGTTTTATCTCGTTTACTCACATCTGACCCTACATTAAGACTACAAATATTTTAAGGTAAGTAATGAGTGAGCTGTATATTTTATCGCTCTGGGATGCTTAACCCTTTCAGGGTCGGCAGGCCCTCTCCTAAACTTGTTCTCAGGGTCAGAAATTTTTCGAAAAAAAAACAAAATTATTTTTTCTTATGAAATGAAAGAGAATCTTTTTCCGATCATAATGACACCAAAAGTATGAAATTTGATGGAAAACTTACGGAATTATGCTCTCGCGGTTAACAGTCTCGACAATATTTACAGATCGGTGGTTTTGCCCAATTTGAGCCCTATTTTTGGCCAATTCCAATGTACCAGTCAACAAAAATCATAACTATTTCGCTAGAACTCCATTTTTTTCTATCGAATGAGTACAAGAAACCACCCATTTACACATTTCAACTATCCAATAAAGTGGTCCGAAATTGGCAACTTTGCCAATTTCACACAAATTTCAAAAGATGCCAATTTCCAAATAAGGTTCAGAATAAACAAGACAGACATTCCTGGCACTAAAATAACATTTACTCTGTTCATTAGTCACGTCCTCAGCCCTCTGTTGCATTTCTTTTGTTTTCTACTTTGAATTTTTTTCTCACAAAAAATAAAAGATTTACTGTTATGCAGACTGCTGCATTAGTGTAGAAATGGTGTAGAAATAGTATAAATAATATCAGCGTACTTGTGAAAGAATATTAAACTCACCATTTGACGTGTACTAGACGCATGGGTTGATTTATTTACTTTTGAACTTTGGCAAGAATCGAACATTTCTGCTACTTTGAGCTCAATTTCAGGGTACTTTTCATTGTGAAACCAATAAAAATCGTCTCAATTTCCATAATATGTCTTTCTGAGACCAGGAAAACTAGAATACAACCATAAATAGCATACGAAAATACACTGCAAAGTTGCTGTTTTAAACCAAAAACACGGTCGTAGTTTTTTTTTCTCATTATGCACTGTGTGCTGCAGAATTTTTTTTTTATACTGCGCACACTGACCACATAGACCCATTCTTTCATATGTAGGCCTACCAGCTTTCTCTCGCTAGATTTAAAGGCGCTAGAATTTATGAGTACTAGTACTGCACCAACCCTGGCGTGCAAGCCATACTAGTATGGCACCAACCCTGAAAGGGTTAACCCTTTGACTGTTTTGGTCGTATATATACGTCTTACGCGCCACTGTTTCGGACGTATTTATGCGCATAAATTCTAGCGGCTTCAGGTCAAGTGGAAGAAATCTGGTAGGCCTACATGAGAGAGAATGAGTCTGAGTGGTGGGTGTGCCCCCTGTGAAAAAAATCTGGGACTCAGTGGTGCATTGTGGGAACACCATCCTGGTAGTCCATTTTCACCATGCCTCGCGGTAAGAAGTTCCTCACTCCTCGGCGGATTTGAGGTCTTTTGTTCCCAAGTGATATCTCTAACAGCGATGGACGTGTCAGTGAAAGTGAATTCCATAGTTATCAAGTGGGTGAGACTGAAAACAATGCCCAGGATAATGTAATTAGTGATGAAAACCCATATGGCCCATGACCTTCCACCTCTGGTGCTGGGCCGGCTAGTTCACGTTTACCTGTACCAGGATGAAAGAAGAAACTATTTGCCTGTGTACGTGACTCAGATGTGAGCAGTGAAAGTGATAGTGATTTCCAAGCTGTTGAAAGCAGTTCTAGTTGCGACAGTGAGGGTGAATATTCCCCAGTGAAGCGGCAGTATATATGACGTAGCATGCGGTCTGGTAGAGTGTCATATGCTGTTCCAAGGGAAAGGAGTAAATCTCGGAGCACATCCTGTGGCCCTACACCATGGCTTGATAGAGAAGATGTCGATATTGTTATGATGAGTATGAATGATGTGAGTGAGGCAGCAGGTGGTGGTGGTGGTGATAGTGATGGTGGCGTGAGTCATGTGGCACCACCAGCGAGCCATGCTACTACCAATGCTGCTGACTGCACAACTGCAACCAGCCTCACCCAACCCCACACTCCCACAACCTACACAACCACAACCTGCACAACCACAACCACGTTTCAATATTCAGAACCCACCAGCAGACCGCATCTGGGATTGGCAGCAAGGTGACGAGTTTGTTCCCAGTCCCCGTGACTTTGATGAAACACAAAGTGGAATACGGCCATCATGTACACTTGGGAACAATGCTACTGAACTGGAATGCTTTCAGTTATTCTTTGATGAACCCCTGATGGACATTATTGTCATGAAACCCAACACATACTATTAGTACACCATAGCAAATACAATTTTCTCACCAAGATCACGGCTACAGCAGTGGAAGGACACAACTGTGGCAGAGATGTACCTGTTTTTTGCCACAATAATGCTTATGGAACATGTGTATAAGCACACTGTCACCACATACTGGTCAACAGAATGCCTGATTTCAACCCCAGGTTTTAGTGACATTACAGGTGTGAATTGTTTTTTGGTACTGTTACGTATGTTACACTTTTCAGACAAAACAAGGCCTGACAGAAGCGACAGGTTATATAAGATCAGAAATGTGTTTATGTACCTGAAACAAAAGTGTTGCATGTATTTTTATCCCTTCAGGAAGCTTGTTATTGACGAGTCTTTGATTTTATTCAAAGGAAGACTCTCATTCAAGCAATACATACCAAGCAAAAGGAAACGCTTTGGTATAAAGTTATTTGTATTGTGTGATTGCAAAAGTGGTCTTGTTTTGGATATCATTGTGTACATTGTGAGATACTAGGAAGTTATTAGGTATCTCTGGTGATGTGGTTCGAACAATAATGGAATCATATCTTGGTAAGGGGGATACATTATATAGTGATAACTGGTACACAAGCCCCATATTTGGTGATTTCTTGCAAGTGAACCTGACAGACGTGTGTGACACAGTGCGTGGTAATCGTAATCATATGCCAAGGTTCGACGCTGGCACTCGCAGAGGTGAGGTGCAGGCCTTTGCTGCCAATGACATCATGGCATTTCGGTGTCATGACGAACGTGATGTCACATTGTTGACATCAGTTCACCGAAATGAAATGGCACACACTGGCAGGCACAATAGATAGACCAACGAACCCATTCTAAAACCTGCAGCTGTCATGGACTACAACCTCAATATGTGCTTAGTGGACAAATGTGACATGCAGATTGGGTTTGCTGATTGTGTACGCAAGAGTTATAAGTGGTATATAAAACTTTTTTTCCATCTTCTTGATATTTCCATGCTAAATGCTTATAACATATACAAGTTGAGGACCAACAACAAACCAAAATATGGTGAGTTTTGTTTGTAAGTCATCAGACAAATAATTGCCAAGTACCAAGGAGCAACATCTGCAATAGACCAGTGCCCACGAAATTACCAACACACGCCATCTCATTTGAGGCCTCATGATCACTACCCCATACAACTGCCTCCTACTGCTTTCAAGAAAAGTGCTCAGAAGAGGTGTTTTGTTTGTGGACATACCACAAAATGCCCACAAACATGCAGAGACACTCGTTTTATGTGTGAGGAGTGTCGAGTACCACTCTGCATATACCCACGTTTCAAAGAGTTCCACAAGCTGCAGCAGTTCTAGGAAAGTGTTCTGCCAACTTTGTGCCTCAGTATCTTGGTAAGTACTGATGGCAAAAAAATTTTTTTAGGCTTAAAACACTCGGTAAAATAATCCTAACATTTTTTTTTTTCGAATATTTTGCAACATAGAATGACAGTTTCAGAAAGGGGCCTGTGACAGTCAAAGGGTTAATTAAATGTTATAGAATATTATGTGTGAATGAGTTGGCCTGGTATGGTAGCCCAGCTGACTACCATACATACCACACTTGATTTCTTACAATAAATACTACTTGTCTCACCATAGATTATGACTATGAATATTTTAAGGCAAGTAATGAGTGTATTTTATGTATTTATGTGTATTTTATGTATTTATTTATTGTTTTTTAATTCCTAGCTCTATTGCTAACTTAATATATGTTAGTGTGAATTTGTTATCTAGTATTTATATGCATTTATAAGTGGAAAAAAGGGGTATTCCACTTTACGGCGATTTCTGCTTTACGGCAGTAGCCTGGAACCTAACCTGCCATATAAGTGGGGCCCTACTGTATACTCCAGCATGTCTAAAACATTGCTGGGCCCTATAAATACTTTGTATATATTTCTAGACAATAGTATGTGGCCAAGGTAGGTGAAAATGTTCACCTGTCACTGTGTTTGTGACTATTTGATTACTATTTCGGTACCTAATATTAGTGTCAGAACAAAGATTGGCTATAAAATCACAAGAACTACTATATATTGTAATTATCAGACAAAAATTATATAAATTAAAAAAAAAATAGGCATATCAGGAACACTTCTGCATGCAGCAGGATTCCGTGTTGCCATCAGGTGAGCATCTAGCGCCGACTTTACAGCTTCATATCTCGGTAAGTACTGACCCTAAATTTTTTTGTCATACTACGCACAGAAAATTGCCCTCGTTATTTAAAAAAAAAAAAATTAAAACTATTCAGAGTGCTAGCATTGAAAACGTAGATCTACGTTTGGTCAGTTAGTGAGTTAAAATCACTATTTGGCATCATTATGAAGTAGGAGGAGCTACACCAACTGAGGGAGTAGTTAAAAGCATCTCTCACTAATTGAAGATGCATGTTCTGAGGTGCAGTAATGTCATGTATTTATGCTTTTTTAGACAATTTCATTAACCCTTTAGCTGTCCAAATGTAGATCTACGTTCTCTCACCCAGCGCTCCGAATATTTTGAATTTTTTTTTTTTTTTTTTTTAAGTGAAGAGGACATTTTTTACATAAAGTAATGTAAAAAAAAATTCTAGAGTCAGTACTTACGGAGATATAAGGCCGCAAAGTTAGCTCTTGTCGCTTACCTGAGGGCAAGATGAAGAGCTGCCGCTTGCAGATGTATTGCCGATACACCTTTTATTCTCATTTTTTTTTTTAATTTGTATAATTTTAATGTTCTGATAATGAAAATTTGTAGTAGTTCTTGTGATTTCATAGTTAATCTTTGTTCTGACACTAATATTAGGTGCTGCAATAGTGTTCAAATAGTCACAAACACACTGACAGGTGAACATTTTCACCTACCTTGGTCACATACTATTGTCTAGAAATATATACATAGTATTTATAGGTCCCAGCAATGTTTTGGCTACATGGGAGTATATAATAATAATAAATAATAATAAAAATAATAATAATAAGTTCCCTTGAAGCTTCATGTAAGAGTGTGTCACTTGCCTTATCTTATCTTTCCACTCCACTGCTGACAAGGGTGACATTTGATGAGCGTTGTCTTATCATATCACTCCACTAATGACAGTGGTGACATTTGATGAGCCTTCACTTTATTTGTTTTCACTGCTACACATAAACATGTCTGTCTAGCTCTGTATCTATCTGTCTAGCTTTCTGTCTGTCTAGCTCTCTGACTATCTGTCTAGCTCTCTGTCTACCTCTCTGTCTGTCTGTGTTTACCTGGAGTGCATTCCGGGGATCAACGTCCCCGTGGCCCGGTCCACGACCAGGCCTCCCGGTGGATCAGGGCCTGATCAACGAGGCTGTTACTGCTGGCTGCACGTAATCCAACGTACGAACCACAGCCCGGCTGATCCGGCACCGTCTTTAGGTATCTGTCCAGCTCCCTCTTGAAGACAACCAGGGGTCTTCCCGTAATGCCCCTTATTGCTGGTGGGAGGCTGTTGAACAGTCTTGGGCCCCGGACACTTATTATATTTTCTCTTAGTGTACCAGTGACGCCCCTACTTTTCACTGGGGGTATGTTGCATCGCCTGCCAAGTCTTTTGCTTTTGTATGGAGTGATTGCTGTGTGCATATTAGGGACCAGTCCCTCCAGAATCTTCCAGGTGTAGATTATGATATATCTCTCTTGCCTGTGCTCTAATGAGTACAAGTCAAGTGCTTCCAGGTGCTCCCAGTAATTAAGGCGTTTGATGGAACTTATATGCGCAGTAAAGGTTCTCTGTACATTCTCTAGCTCTTCAATTTCACCTGCCTTGAATGGGGATGTTAATGTACAGCAGTATTCCAGCCTAGAAAGAATAAGTGATTTAAAAAGGATCACCATTGGCTTAGCATCTCTTGTCTTGAATGTTCTCATTATCCATCCTTTCAGTTTCCTAGCAGATGTGATAGTGGCATTGTTGTGATCCTTGAAGGTGAGATCCTCTGACATTGCCACTCCCAGGTCTCTCACATTACTTTTCCTTTCTATTGTGTGATTGGAGTTTGTAGTATACTCAGTTCTAGTTATTATTTCCTCCAGTTTTCCATAATGGAGTAGTTGGAATTTGTCTTCATTGAACATCATATTGTTCTCTGTTGCCCATTGGAAAACTTGGTTTATATCTTCTTGGAGGTTAACAGTGTCCTCAATGGATGACACTCTCATGCAGATCCTAGTATCGTCTGCAAAAGATGATACAGTGCTGTGGTTTACATCTCTGTCTATGTCTGATATGAGAATAAGGAACAGGATAGGTGTGAGTACTGTGCCTTGTGGAACAGAGCTCTTCACTATGGCAGCATCTGATTTAACTCTGTTTACCACTATTCTTTGTGTGCGATTGGTTAGAAAGTTGAAGATCCATCTGCCTACTTTGCCGGTTATCCCTTTAGCACGCATTTTGTGTGCTATTACACTATGGTCGCACTTGTCAAAGGCTTTTGCAAAGTCTGTGTGTCTGTCATTCTGTCTGCCTGTTTGTTTTTCTGTCTGCTTGTCTCTTGTCTCAGAGAGTTGCTCATAAACCAGCTGGTATTACACACAATCACTGTCTACAAGCACAGTACAGCACTTTGTCTGGATTTTTTGGGTTATCCTAGATAATTTACACTATGTATAATTGTATTTACATATGTGTTCCTGTGAGATAGAGACAGAGATAGATACAGACAGACAGATGGAGATAGAGCCAGCCAGCCAGCCGCCGGCTGGCAGGATGACACTTTCCTCTTAAGAGGGGAGTGTTAATACGACATGACATCAGTGAATCCTTGGTGTTTGGTCTAGCTGGCACTCAGTGCAACTGGTGCTCCCACAAGGTACTAAGTGGCCCCAAATTTTTTTTAATACTGCGCACACCGAGTGTTAAGACCTATTCTGTGCTGACCAGGCATCTTAGGTCAATCGTAGATCTACGTTTGGAGTGCTAGCAGTAAGAACGTAGATATATGTTTGGACAGTTAAGGGGTTAACCTTTTAGCTGTCCAAATGTGGATCTACATTTTCACTGCTAATGCTCTGATTAGTTTGATTTTTTTTTTAAAGAAGGAGGGCTGTGTGTAATAAGATAAAAAAAAAAAAAGTAGGGTCAGTACTTATTGAAATATAAGGCAATCAAGTTGGCACTGGATGTTCATGTGACAGCAACATGGAGTCTTGATGCTTGCAGAAATGTTGCTGATATACATTTTTTCTCGTTTTTTTTAACTGACATAATTCTTATATTCTGATAATTACAAGACTGAGAGCAGGATTGCAGGTGAGCAAGGAGGCTTTAGAATGAGTTATGGATGTGTAGACCAAGTGTTGTCACTGAAGCATGTAAGTGAACAGTATTTAGATAAAGGTAGGGAAGTTTTTGTTACATTTATGGATTTAGAAAAGGAATATGATAGGGTGAATAGGGGAGGAATATGGCAGATGTTGCAAGTGCATGGTATAGGTAGTAAGTTACTTAATGCTGTAGAGTGTTTATGAGGACAGTGAGGCTCAGGTTAGGGTGTGTAGGAGAGAGGGAGATTACTTTCCAGTACAAGTAGGTCTTAGACAAGGATGTGTAATGTCACCATGGTTGTTTAACATATTTATATATGAGGTTGTAAAAGAAGTAAATCCTAGGGTGTTGGGGAGAGATGTGTGATTAAACTATGGGGAATCAGATACAAAGCACATCTGCAGAGCACATCAACAAAATAATAGCAGCAGCATATGGGTGCCTGGCAAACCCAAAAATAGAATTTTGGCATCTAAGAAGTCATTCACGACACTTTACACCACGTACATTAGGCCCATATTGGAGTATGCAGCACCAGTATGGAACTCACGCTTTGTCAGATACTTGAAGAAATTAGAGAAAGTGCAAAGGTTTCCAACAAGACTAGTCCCAGAGCTAAGGGGTATGTCCTATGAAGAGAGGTTAAGGGAACTCAACTTGTCAAAACTGGAGGACAGGATGGATGGGGGAAGGGGGTTATGATAACAACATATAAAATATGTACTGAGAGGAATTGACAAGGTGGATAGGGACGATGTTACAGGAACAAGGGGGGACAACTGGAAGTTGAAAACTCATGAGAGTCACAGAGATATTAGGAAGTACTTCTTCAGCTTTAGAGTTGTCAGGAAGTGAAACAATCTGGAGAGTGAAGTAGTGGAGGCAGGAGCCGTACATAGTTTTAAGAAAAGGTACAATAAGGTTCTTGGAGTAGGGAAAGAATGGGCCTAGTAGCCATCAGTGAAGAGGTGAGGTAAGGATTTAGGACCTGACCCCTGCAGCCACAAATAGGTGAGCACATGCAAGCTGTGTGTGCATGCACACGTGTACATGTATGTATGTACATATATATAAAGAAAGTTTACTCATTACTTTGTCAGGGTGCCAAACTCAGAGGAGGAGGTTACAAGATTGCAACACTTTACTATAAAGAATGTCCCTCCAGAAAAATCAAGGGTGTTTTATCAGGAAGTTCCCTGGAAGAAGATGACAAGGCCCTTCTCTTGTCTGTATTCTGTAAGGGTGAGTATATACAATATTTTTTTCTTATTTTAAAATAAAGCACTGAATAAGGCATTCCTGCCCATGATAGGTAATTTCCACAAGATAATAGGTAATTCCTACAAGATAATAGGTAATTCCTACAAGAATTATATTTTGTCATATGCTCAGTTATATATGAATATGATATTTTATTTCTTACCTGACAGCAAAATTAATGTCAGCTTGCCTCATGTGGCATCCTAATTTATATTTTCAGTTTCATAGTAATTTTCTGCCTTAATTCTGTGAAGCATTACTTTTTTCTTAGTCCATAAATAATTATGAATGATTCCTGAGGTAGAAGGAATTAATAAATGTCAGTAATTTGTCTTAATTTTAAATTGGCTGGTGAATTTATAGTGAACACAATAGTAAAAAAAAAAAAAGCCAGTGCTAGGTTTTTTAAAATTCCTGTATAGACTGGACCAGTTCCTGCCAGCTCAGGCTCTCAAGACCCTGTGTCTGGCTCTTACATAATTTCATGTAGATTTTTCATGTTCATGGTATGTACTCTGCTCTAAGAAAAAAAAACTGAAAACCAAATTTCAAATTGCCCAGAATAAGATGTTGGGATCCATCCTGGACCTGGGTCCAAGAGCCTGGCCCATGGCCAGGTTCCAAGAGTAGTGAAACTCTTGATACTCTTTAAAGGTAAGAGAACATACAGGCCAGGGTGAATATCATAAATTGGAAATGCTTAATGTGGCATACAGAATAAGACAGCTGAAACTCAATCATGTATACAAGATGGCGAATATAATCCATCTGTAAATTTTGTCCAGGTTAGGAACCAGAGCCAGTATGGTACTGGAAATAGCAAATAATATTTTGTAGTATCCACAGTTGGTGGCCAGGTCTCAAACGCCTTACATTACACAGTACTGAAACAGTGCAATGGGTTACCTAACCCTTAAACGGTCCAAACAAATCGACGTTCAAATCCGTACTGCTCCAAAAGTAGATCTGCCTTTTTTTTTTTACATATTTTCAAAAATAACAAAAAAACAAATGTAGATAAAAGTTTTTTTTACACATTTTTAAATGTAAAACAAGAAAGAAGATCTACATTTTTTTACATACTTTCAAATGTTGAAAAAACGTATATATACGTTTGGACCGTTTAAGGGTTAATCATGTCAAAGCTAGTTTTAGTATAAACTAGTTCAGGAAGACAGCTCAGGAATACCTGGTGAAGAAATTTCAGAAGAGGAGGAAAGTGACCTCTTGTTTTCCTAATATTCATTTAACAGTTATAGTCAAACTTTTTTTTTTTTTTCATTTTAATACTCTTGTAATTTATTTTAATGTAATTGATTTACTCGGTTATTTTGTTTTATTTTTACTAATTATAATTGATATTTAATGTCGAGTTATCCTAGGTAATTTACACTCATGTTTATATATAAGACAGTTTTAATTACCTAATCTTGTGTAATAAACCTGAATAAACTTAATTATTTATGTATGTTACAGTGATGAAATCTTCAAAGAATAATGAACAAGAAAGAGAAAAGCAAGAACTTTCAACTAAGGTAAAATAATGTAAGTCAAGTCTTACTATGATCATTATTATTATTGTTATTATACATTTTATTATTCCTTTCATTGATTTTATTATCATCATTGACTTTATTATATGATTATCATTTCATTCATACAAAAAGGGCTAAACCCATAGGTGTGATACAGCATTTACAGAACATTTAGAAAACAGATTTACCCAGAGGAGAGGGAGGGTAGCTCCAATACTTTGGATCAAAAGCCCTTTAGTAAGGAGAATAATTGCTCCATGACAGTGGAAAGTTGTTATACTTATTACACTGTACTCTTGAAACTATGAACCTACACCGTCACATCTTCCCGGAACAGATGAGGAAAACCTGAAACAAATTCAAGTGGGACATAAAATAATAGAAGCTGCCTCCAAAAATATATATATACAACCTGTGTGCAGGTTAAATAAAAACAGAAAAATATGAAGAAAAATATATATTTTTTTAATGTTGGTGTTATTGCCAGTTTCATTTTTTTTTTATTTTACAAAAGTGTACTGAAGAAGGCAGTGATTTCATGCATTGGACAGGGAGGTGTAAGAACTTTTAGGAGTGAGGAATAGCCAGATGTGAGTGGGGAAGGTATGAGAGGTAGTGAACAAAATGAAAATGAATAAAGCAGCTGGAACTAATGAAATCAATACAGAAATGTTGAAAGCAGGTGGGGATATAGTTTTGGAGTGGTTGATGCTTTTACAGTGGACCCTCGACCAATGATGGCATCGTATAACATTAAATCCGACTAGCGATACATTTTAACAAAAATTTTGTTTGCCTCGACTAGCGTTAAAAAACTCAACCAACGCAATTTGTTCCGTTTGAGACGCATCCACTTGTGGCCTGAGCGCTCCTCACTTGTCCTCTGGGTGCCAGTGTTTACAAGCCAGCCAGCCACCACGGTCCCATCCAAACATACAATCGGAACATTTCATATTATCACAGCGTTTTTAGCGATTGCACCTGAAGAGAAGTTGCAGAGATTGGTGGATGAATTTGGTAGGGTGTGCAAAAGAAGAAAATTAAAGGTGAATACAGGAAAGAGTAAGGTTATGAGGATAACAAAAAGATTAGGTGATGAAAGATTGAATATCAGATTGGAGGGAGAGAGTATGGAGGAGGTGAACGTATTCAGATATTTGGGAGTGGACGTGTCAGCGGATGGGTCTATGAAAGATGAGGTGAATCATAGAATTGATGAGGGAAAAAGAGTGAGTGGTGCACTTAGGAGTCTGTGGAGACAAAGAACTTTGTCCTTGGAGGCAAAGAGGGGAATGTATGAGAGTATAGTTTTACCAACGCTCTTATATGGGTGTGAAGCGTGGGTGATGAATGTTGCAGCGAGGAGAAGGCTGGAGGCAGTGGAGATGTCATGTCTGAGGGCAATGTGTGGTGTGAATATAATGCAGAGAATTCGTAGTTTGGAAGTTAGGAGGAGGTGCGGGATTACCAAAACTGTTGTCCAGAGGGCTGAGGAAGGGTTGTTGAGGTGGTTCGGACATGTAGAGAGAATGGAGCGAAACAGAATGACTTCAAGAGTGTATCAGTCTGTAGTGGAAGGAAGGCGGGGTAGGGGTCGGCCTAGGAAGGGTTGGAGGGAGGGGGTAAAGGAGGTTTTGTGTGCGAGGGGCTTGGACTTCCAGCAGGCATGCGTGAGCGTGTTTGATAGGAGTGAATGGAGACAAATGGTTTTTAATACTTGACGTGCTGTTGGAGTGTGAGCAAAGTAACATTTATGAAGGGATTCAGGGAAACCGGCAGGCCGGACTTGAGTCCTGGAGATGGGAAGTACAGTGCCTGCACTCTGAAGGAGGGGTGTTAATGTTGCAGTTTAAAAACTGTAGTGTAAAGCACCCTTCTGGCAAGACAGTGATGGAGTGAATGATGGTGAAAGTTTTTCTTTTTCGGGCCACCCTGCCTTGGTGGGAATCGGCCGGTGTGATAATAATAATAACCTGCAAAATAAGTCACCATGGGCCCCAAGAAAGCTTCTAGTGCCAACCCTACAGCAAAAAGGGTGAGAATTACTATGGATATGAAGAAAGAGATCATTGCTAAGTATGAAAGTGGAGTGCGTGTCTCAGAGCTGGCCAGGTTGTACACAAAACCCCAATCAACCATCGCTACTATTGTGGCAAAGAAAATGGCAATCAAGGAAGCTGTTCTTGCCAAAGGTGCAACTATGTTTTCGAAACTGAGATCGCAAGCGATAGAAGATGTTGAGAGACGGCTACTGCAAGCCGTGTTGGCAACCTGTACACTGACAATGTTGTGAAACACTTTAGGAATGTCATAAAGGAACGGGAGGTACAGGCATCTATGGACAGATATGTTGTGCGACAGAAGTCCAGTGACTCTCAAGCTGGTCCTAGTGGCATTAAAAGAAGAAGGGAAGTAACCCTGGAAAAGGACTTGACACCTCAAGCCCTAATGGAAGGGGATTCCCCTTCTAAACACTAACACCATCCACACTCTCCCCTCCTCCCATCCCATCAATCATCACCAGATCTTCACTAAAGGTAAGTGTCAAGTAATTGTACATGTCTTCTTCAGTTTGTGTGTATTAAAATTAATATTTTATGTGGTAAAAAATTTTTCAATACTTTGGGGTGTCAGGAACGGATTAATTTGATTTCCATTATTTCTTATGGGGAAAATTAACTCGACTAATGATAATTTCGACTAACAATGAGCTCTCAGGAACGGATTAATATCGTTGGTCGAGGGTCCACTGTATTTAATAATAGAATGAAAGAGGGAAAGGTACCTAGGAATTGGCAGAGCACATGCATAGTTCTTATATAAGGAAAATGAAAAGAATGTGAGAATATAGGGAAATAAGCCTGTGGAGTATACCAGGTAAATTTTTTTTTTTTTTAACAAACCGGCCGTATCCCACCAAGGCAGGGTGGCCCAAAAAGAAAAACGAAAGTTTCTCTTTTTAAATTTAGTAATTTATACAAGAGAAGGGGTTACTAGCCCCTTGCCCCTGGCATTTTAGCCTCCTCTTACAACACACATGGCTTACGGAGGAAGAATTCTGTTCCACTTCCCCATGGAGATAAGAGGAAATAAACAAGGACAAGAACTAGTAAAAAAAATAGAAGAAAACCCAGAGGGGTGTGTATATATGTGCTTGTACATGCATGTGTAGTGTGACCTAAGTGTAAGTAGAAGTAACAAGATGTACCTGAAATCTTGCATGTTTATGAGACAGAAAAGAAGACACCAGCAATCCTACTGTCATGTAAAACAATTACAGGCTTTCACTTTACACTCACTTGGCAGGACGGTAGGACCTACCTGTGTGGTTGCTGTCTACCAACCTACTACCTACACAGATAAAATGTATGGTAGAGTTATTATTGAAAGAATTAAGCGTAAGATGGAGAGCAGGATCGCAGAAGAAGGGTTTAGGAAGAGTAGGCGATGTGTAGACCAAGTGATTACACTGAAGCATACAAGCAAACAATATTCACGTAAAAGAAAGAAATTATGAAGCTGCATTTATGGATTTAAAAAAGGCATATGATAAGGTGGATAGGGGAGCAGTGTGATAGATGTTGCAAGTGCATGGAATTGGTGGTAGGTCACTGAAAGCAGTTATGAATTTTTACGAGGATAGTGAGGCTCAGGTTGGAAGTATAAACACTTAAGCTGTATAATGTGATACTTTATTGACAACATTTCACCCACGCAGTGGGCTTTATCATGTCACAAACAGATCTACCTGGGTGAAACATACGTGACTATATATAGCATGGGAATGTTGGATCAGGTAGAGAAAGCTGCATGTGACAATCTTCAGAGTAGAGTGAAGAAGTCTAAAAACTTGGGTAACTTTTAAAAGAGATTGGATAAGTATGTGAATGGATTTTCTGCAGTGTTCCTCGATTCTTAGGTTCTTATGTGGGATAGCGATGAAGAAGTTTCTTGGCGAGAGGTTCAGCTATGTTATAGAAGCCGTTGTTCTGGTTGAAGTTGTTGGATGTACAGATAAGTGATGATTCCAGGATTCTTCAGTATTGAGTGTTGTCTTCTCTTCTCTTGTGTTTCTGTAGTTGATTAAATGGTTATGTGAATTTCGGTGTTGAATACAGGCATTCCTTGAATCATCAGATCTGCCTGCGTACTGGTGTTCTGAAATATGTGTTTAGAGGTCTCTGGATGTTTCACCGACATATAATCTGCTGCAGTCATTACCAGGGGTTGTGTATACCCCTGCAGAGGATTGAAGCTTGTCTTGTCTATTACTGGTAATGTCCTTGATGATGGTGGATGTGGAAGTAGATACAGTACAATGGAACCTCTACTTGTGAGTTTAATCCGTTCCATGACCTTGCTCGCAACTGGATTTGCTCGTTTGCAGAGTCTGTTTTTCTCATTCAAATTAACTGAAATGCAATTAGTTCCAGTGGAATTCTGTACTTCAATAATTTCGCTAATGTCAACTCTACGGCTTATTTATCTATCTCACTTCATCTAATATGACCTAATAAACAACATAAATAACATAGAAACCTGATATATACTCTAAAATGAATAAAACATGTAATTCATGTAGTGTTGTGGGCGGTGTCGGCGGTGGACGAGTGTTTGTTTGGAGACCGGACAAAATACTTCTTGAATAATTTAGCTAATATCATCTATACAGCTTATTTATCTATCACAGTTCATCTAATATGAAATAAACAATATAAATAACATAGAAACCTGATACACGTATATACTCTAGAATGAACAAAATATGTCATTATACAGTGGACCCCAGCATATGATATTAATCCTTTCCTGAGAACTCATCGTATGTCGAAATTATTGTAAGGCAAATTAATTTTCCCAATAAGAAATAATGGAAATCAAATTAATCTGTGCAAGACAACCAAAAGTATGAAAAAAAAAAAGTTTTACCGCATGAAATATTAAGTTTAATGCACACAAACTGAAGAAGACATACACAGTAAGTAGTACTCTACTAACAATAGAATACATGACACTTACCTTTAACCCTTTGAGGGTCGACAGGCCCTCTCCGAAACTCGTTCTCAGGGTCGGCCAAATTTAAAAAAAAAAAAAAATTATTTTCTCTTATGAAAAGATAGAGAATCTTTTCCCGATCATAAAGACACCAAAAGTTTGAAATTTGATAGAAAACTTACGGAATTATGCTCTCGCAAAGTTAGCGGTCTCGGCGATGTTTACGCATCGGCGATTTTGCCCACTTTGAGCCCCATTTTCGGCCAATTTCACTGTACTAGTCGACAAAAAACATGAATATTTCGCTAGAACTCCATTTTTTCTATCGAATGGATGCAAGAAACCACTCATTTATGAAATTCAACTATCCAGTACAGTGGTCAGAATTTAGCAATTTTGCCAATTTCACACAAATTTCAAAAGATGCCAATTTCCGAATAGGGTCCAGAATAAACAAGAAAGACATTCCTGGCACTAAAATGACATTTCCTCTAGTCATTAGTCATGTCTCAAGTCCCCTCTTATATTCTTTTGCTTTCCACTTTGAATTTTTATTTTCACAAAAAATATAAGATTTACTGTTATGCAGACTACTGCATTAGTGTAAAAAATGGTATAAATATTATTGGTGCACTTGTGAAAGAATATTAGACTCACCAGTTGACGTGTATTGCACGCTTGGCACGATTTGCTTACTTTTGAAGTTTGGTAAAAATCGAACATTTCTGCTACTTTGAGCTCAATTTCAAGGCACCTTTCTTTGTAAAACCAGTCAAAATCATCTCAATTTCTGTAATATGTCTTCCATTCTATAAAATGAGACCAAGAAAACTAGAATACAACAATAAATACCATACGAAAATACACTGCAAAGTCGCTGATTTATTCCAAAAAAATGGTCAAAGTTTTTTTTTTCTCATTATGCACTGTGTGCTGCAGGATTTTTTTTAGACTGTGCACACTGACCACATAGACCCATTCTTTCATATGAAGGCCTACCAGCTTTCTCCCACTAGATTTGAGGCCGCTAGAATTTATGAGTACTAGTACGTCAAAGACCCCTACGCGTAAAACGTACTAGTACGACGAAAACCCTCAAAGGGTTAATGAAGATTTGATGATGATTGATGGGATGGGAGGAGGGAAGAGTGTCGAACTTATTGTTTAGAAGGAGAATCCCCTTCCATTAGGACTTGAGGTATCAAGTTCTTTTCCGGGGTTACTTCCCTTCTTCTTTTAATGCCACTAGGACCAGCTTGAGAGTCAGTGAACTTCTGTCACACAACATATCTGTCCATAGAGGCCTGTACCTCTCGTTCCTTTATGATTTGTCTAAAGTGGTTCACAACATTGTCATTGTAATAGTTACCAGCACGGCTTGCAATAGCTGTGTGAGGGCGATTTTCATCCATAAAGGTTTGCACTTCAAGCCACTATGCACACATTTCCTTAATCTCTGTTTTCAATTCCATACTAATTCTCACCCTTTTTACCACAGGGATGGCACTAGAAGTTTTCTTGGGGTCCATGGTGACTTATTTTGTAGTTACAAGCACTAAAAACACTGGGATAATGTGAAATGTACCGAATGTATGCGTAGATGTGACCGCACTGGCTGGCTTGTGAACACTGGCGCTGAGGCCACATGTGGGACGCGTCTCGGACGAATCACGTGAAGCGAGGCAAAATTTTTGTGTTAAAATGTATCGTATGCCGGATTTAACATATGCCGATGCCATCGTATTCCGGGGGTCCACTGTATATGTGGCAGCGGCGGTGGACGAGAGTTTGTCTGGAGACAGGACAAAATATTCCTTGAATATTTCGCTATCATCAACTCTACGGCTTATTTATCTATCACAGTTCATCTAATATGACATAACAAGCAATATAAATAACATAGAAACCTGATATATACTCCAGAATGCATAAAATATGTCATTACATATGTGCGGCAGCGGTAGCGGCTGACGAGAGTTTGTCTAGAGACAGAACAAAATACTCCTTGAATATTTCGCTATCATCAACTCTACGGCTTATTTATCTATCACAGTTCATCTAATCTGAAATAATAAACAATATAAATAGTGTAGAAACCTGATAAATACTCTAGAATGAATAAAATATGTCATTATGTAAGTTGCTGTTTTAAACCAAAAACACTGTTGCAGCTTTTTTTACCATGCACTGCGTGCTGCAGAATTTTCTTTTATACCGTGCACACTGACCACTCAGATCCATTCTCTCATATGTAGACCTACCAGCTTTCTCCCACAAGATTGCAAGTTGCTATAATTTTGGTGTAGTATTACAGGACCAACACTGGCTTCAAAGCCGTAATATTACAGGACTGACAATGAAAGGGTTAAAAATGAACATAGGAAATTGCAAGGTGATGAGAGTAACAAAAAGTTAAAGTAATGAATGATTGGGGTGAGTGTGGAGGAGATGAATGTGTTCAGATACTTGGGAGTGGATATTTATTAATGTGTTCAGATATTTGGGAGTGGATTTGTCAGCAGATGGGTCTATGAAAGACAAGGTGAACCATAGAATTGGTGAGAGGAAAAAGTGGGTGGTGCATTTGAGGCATCTCTGGAAGCAGAAAGAGTACACTGGTATGAGCACTCATATATGGTCATACCTGGTCATAATGGGGTTCATAGTGGAGCAAACAAACTCAGCATTAGTATATGACTTGTATTTCCTTCATCAGATATAATTGGCCAAATATATACATGTACACTTATGTACACTATGTACAGAGGTTGAACAGTAAGTGTACCACACGATGACAAAAGATGGTAAAAGCAAAAGCCAGAGAGAGAGAGCACTGTTTCACCCAGCAGCTCGGAGAATTCTGTCAATTTGCTTACTGGAAGGGATATTGCATTTTGAAGGAGCATCCGAGCTGTATTGTTAGTGACACAGTGAGTGATGGTGCAAGTCTTCTTTTTTTGGGGCCACTCTGTCTTGGTGACCCCCAAAAATATAGTGTAGAATACCTGTGTCCAGGATAAAAAACAAAAATATCAGATTCACAAAAAAACAAAAACTTTTGCATTTTGAATACATTTAACATTTATATAAAATAAGCATAATAGGCACTAATCAAATAATGTATTGTTTATATGCTGTTATTTTATATTTTACAGAAATGTCATTTTAATAAGAAAATGTCTTCAAGCATTTGTAACTGAAATGGTATGTAAATATCAGCAGTTACAAATGCTTGAAGACAAGACATTTTCATATTAAAATGACTTTTCTACAAGTTATTAGCATTTTATTTAAAAAACAAATATGCTATACAGTACTTGTATTTTATATAAGTGCACTATTTTTTTTAAATTGTACATTAATGTCAGTAAACATAATGCTTAATTTTTTGTAATTATGTTTGATAGTAAGAAAAGTTAATAAACAGAAAAAGATTGTCTTATCTTTTTGCTCTTACCCACAGATAAGTCATTTTTAATTATGCATGATCGTCCTCCATTGCTCAGGCTCTGTATAGCCCAACAGGTAGGTATATTTATTCTGAAATGTTTCACCTACACAGGTAGTAGGTTGGTAGACAGCAACCACCCAGGGAAGTACTACCGTCCTGCCAGATGACTGTGAAACAGAAACCTGTAACTGTTTTGCATGATGGTAGGATTGCTGGTGTCTTTTTCTGTCTCATAAACACGCTAGATAACAGGGATATCTTGCTACTCCTACTTACACTTTGGTCACACTTCACAGACACGCACATGCATATATATATACATACATCTAGGTTTTTCTCCTTTTCTAAATAGCTCTTGTTCTTCTTTATTTCTTCTATTGTCTATGGGGAAGTGGAAAAGAATCTTTCCTCCGTAAGCCATGCGTGTCGTAGGCAACTAAAATGCCAGGAGCGATGAGCTAGTAACCCCTTCTCCTGTAGACATTTACTAAAAAAGAGAAGAAGAAAAACTTTATAAAACTGGGATGCTTGAATGTGCGTGGATGTGCGGATGACAAGAAACAGATGATTGCTGATGTTATGAATGAAAAGAAGTTGGATGTCCTGGCCCTAAGCGAAACAAAGCTGAAGGGGGTAGGGGAGTTTCGGTGGGGGAAAATAAATGGGATTAAATCTGGAGTATCTGAGAGAGTTAGAGCTAAGGAAGGGGTAGCAGTAATGTTGAAGGATAAGTTATGGAAGGAGAAAAGAGAATATGAATGTGTAAATTCAAGGATTATGTGGATTAAAGTAAAGGTTGGATGCGAAAAGTGGGTCATAATAAGCGTGAATGCACCTGGAGAAGAGAGGAATGTTGAGGAGAGAGAGAGATTTTGGGAGATGTTAAGTGAATGTATAGGAGCCTTTGAACCAAGTGAGAGAGTAATTGTGGTAGGGGACCTGAATGCTAAAGTAGGAGAAACTTTTAGAAAGGGTGTGGTAGGTAAGTTTGGGGTGCCAGGTGTAAATGATAATGGGAGCCCTTTGATTGAACTTTGTATAGAAAAGGGTTTAGTTATAGGTAATACATATTTTAAGAAAAAGAGGATAAGTATACAAAATATGATGTAGGGCAAAATGACAGTAGTTTGTTGGATTATGTATTGGTAGATAAAAGACTGTTGAGTAGACTTCAGGATGTACATGTTTATAGAGGGTCCACAGATATATCAGATCACTTTTTAGTTGTAGCTACACTGAGAGTAAAAGGTAGATGGGATACAAGGAGAATAGAAGCATCAGGGAAGAGAGAGGTGAAGGTTTATAAACTAAAAGAGGAGGCAGTTAGGGTAAGATACGAACAGCTATTGGAGGATAGATGGGCTAATGAGAGCATAGGCAATGGGGTCGAAGAGGTATGGGGTAGGTTTAAAAAAGTCATATTAGAGTGTTCAGCAGAAGTTTGTGGTTACAGGAAAGTGGATGCGGGAGGGAAGAGGAGTGATTGGTGGAATGATGATGTAAAGAGAGTAGTAAGAGAGAAAAAGTTAGCATATGAGAAGTTTTTACAAAGTAGAAGTGATGCAAGGAGGGAAGAGCATATGGAGAAAAAGAGAGAGGTTAAGAGAGTGGTGAAGCAATGTAAAAAGAGAGCAAATGAGAGAGTGGGTGAGATGTTATCAACAAATTTTGTTGAAAATAAGAAAAAGTTTTGGAGTGAGATTAACAAGTTAAGGAAGCCTAGAGAACAAATGCATTTGTCAGTTAAAAATACGAGAGGAGAGTTAGAGGTATTGGGAAGATGGAGGGAATATTTTGAGGAATTGTTAAATGTTGATGAAGATAGGGAAGCTGTGATTTCATGTATAGGGCAAGGAGGAATAACATCTTGTAGGAGTAAGGAAGAGCCAGTTGTGAGTGTGGGGGAAGTTCGTGAGGCAGTAGATAAAATGAAAAGGGGTAAGGCAGCCGGGATTGATGGGATAAAGATAGAAATGTTAAAAGCAGGTGGGGATATAGTTTTGGAGTGGTTGGTGCAATTATTTAATAAATGTATGGAAGAGGGTAAGGTACCTAGGGATTGGCAGAGAGCATGCATAGTTCCTTTGTATAAAGGCAAAGGGGACAAAAGAGAGTGCAAAAATTATAGGGGGATAAGTTTGTTGAGTATACCTGGTAAAGTGTATGGTAGAGTTATTATTGAAAGAATTATGAGTAAGACGGAGAATAGGATAGCAGATGAACAAGGAGGCTTTAGGAAAGGCAGGGGGTGTGTAGACCAGGTGTTTACAGTGAAACATATAAGTGAACAGTATTTAGATAAGGCTAAAGAGGTTTTTGTGGCATTTATGGAATTGGAAAAGGCGTATGACAGGGTGGATAGGGGGGCAATGTGGCAGATGTTGCAAGTGTATGGTGTAGGAGGTAGGTTACTGAAAGCAGTGAAGAGTTTTTACGAGGATAGTGAGGCTCAAGTTAGAGTATGTAGGAAAGAGGGAGATTATTTCCCAGTAAAAGTAGGCCTTAGACAGGGATGTGTGATGTCACCATGGTGGTTCAATATATTTATAGATGGGGTTGTAAGAGAAGTAAATGCGAGGGTCTTGGCAAGAGGCGTGGAGTTAAAAGATAAAGAATCACACATAACGTGGGAGTTGTCACAGTTGCTCTTTGCTGATGACACTGTGCTCTTGGGAGATTCTGAAGAGAAGTTGCAGAGGTTGGTGGATGAATTTGGTAGGGTGTGCAAAAGAAAATTAAAAGTGAATACAGGAAAGAGTAAGGTTATGAGGATAACAAAAAGATTAGGTGATAATAGATTGGATATCAGATTGGAGGGAGAGAGTATGGAGGAGGTGAATGTATTCAGATATTTGGGAGTGGACGTGTCAGCGGATGGGTCTATGAAAGATGAGGTGAATCATAGAATTGATGAGGGGAAAAGGGTGAGCGGTGCACTTAGGAGTCTGTGGAGACAAAGAACTTTGTCCTTGGAGGCAAAGAGGGGAATGTATGAGAGTATAGTTTTACCAACGCTCTTATATGGGTGTGAAGCATGGGTGATGAATGTTGCAGCGAGGAGAAGGCTGGAGGCAGTGGAGATATCATGTCTGAGGGCAATGTGTGGTGTGAATATAATGCAGAGAATTCGTAGTTTGGAAGTTAGGAGGAGGTGCGGGATTACCAAAACTGTTGTCCAGAGGGCTGAGGAAGGGTTGTTGAGGTGGTTTGGACATGTAGAGAGAATGGAGTGAAACAGAATGACTTCAGGAGTGTATCAGTCTGCAGTGGAAGGAAGGCGGGGTAGGGGTTGGCCTAGGAAAGGTTGGAGGGAGGGGGTAAAGGAGGTTTTGTGTGCGAGGGGCTTGGACTTTCCAGCGGGCATGCGTGAGCATGTTTGATAGGAGTGAATGGAGACAAATGGTTGATAAATTTGACGTGCTGTTGGAGTGTGAGCAAAGTAACATTTATGAAGGGATTCAGTGAAACCAGCAGGCCGGACTTGAGTCCTGGAGATGGGAAGTACAGTGCCTGCACTCTGAAGGAGGGGTGTTAATGTTGCAGTTTAAACTGTAGTGTAAAGCACCCTTCTGGCAAGACAGTGATGGAGTGAATGATGGTGAAAGTTTTTCTTTTTTGGACCACCCTGCCTTGGTGGGAATCGGCCAGTGTGATGATAAAAAAAAAAAGAAGCGCTAAACCACAAGGGCTATACAACACCTACACAGTAGGCTTCTTCAGTCAAGTACAGAAGAGTGAGCAGAAGCAGTAGAGATGTGAAGATGACGTCATCAGTCCATCACCCTTGAAGACGTAGTTTTGAGGTGGTCATTCCCTCAGCCTGGAGAAGAGGTTTCCTCCATAGTCAGGCTGAGGGAATGACCACCTCAAAACTGTCTTCAAGGGTGATGGACTGATAACACTGTCTTTGCATCTCTACTGATTCTACTTACTTTTCTATACTTGACTAAATTATTATTATTATAATCAAGGGGAAGCGCTAAACCCGGAGGATTATACAGCGCCTGGGGGGGGGGGATGTGGAAGGCATTCAGGCTTAATTCAGATCCAATTCCCTAAATCAAGAGCCCCTCACCAACATCAAGGAACCTTCCTTGAGGGGATACTTGACTAAAGAAGCTTACTGTGTAGGCGAAACATTTCAGAATACACACCTAACTGTTGCAGCTGTGTCTTACTTACCAACCTGTTGGTATTATATACCATTTAATATTCACACTATAGCTCATATGGGTTTAGCACTTCTAGTATATGATTTAACACTTTGGGTATATGATTTGTGTGCTTCTTGTCTCTGGCCTCTCTGCCCCTCAAGGGAGGTTCCTTGATGCTGGTGAGGGGCTCTTGATCTGTGCTCCAGTTCCCTGAATTGAGACTGAATACCTCCCCCCCCCCTCCCCACAGGTGCTGTATAATCCTATAGGTTTAGTGCTCCCCTATGATTATAATAATCTGGCCTCCCTCAAGTGATTTCCCATGATGCCAACAAAGAGTTCTTCAACTGAGGAAGTGGATCTGGCCTGCCTTTTCTTGGATTGAACTTGATTGCTTCCTGTTTCCTGTGAGCTATATGACCCCTGTGGGTTTAGAACTTCCCCTCAGGTTATGTCTCATTTAAGGAAATGGAACTCCTCTGCTTTTCCTTGGATCAAACTTGATTACTATTATACTAAATGCTCCTCTTAAAGGGGGCTCCTTGATGTTGGTGGAGGCCCTTGATCTAAGTGTAACCATGTTCTCCTTCCTTGGATCAAACCTGATTGTTTCCCATTCCCCCAGATGATGTATAACCCCAAAGGAGTTAGTACTTTCCCCAACAATGTAATAATATATAAGCTAATAAGTTCTGTTTCACTATGATTTCAATAGCTGTATGACCCTTATGGGTTTAGCATTTGGTTATGATTATAATAATAATGTAATTACAATATTAACCCTTTCACTGTCATGCCCCTTGAAACTAAAAGTGTTTACAGTTGCAGTTTAAAAAAAAAACTCAAACTAGCAAGGATTACACCAATACACAAAGGTGGTGACTCAACAGATGTAAACAATTTTAGGCCAATATCAAACTTGCCTTTACTTTCCAAAATCTTTGAGAAACAAAGCATCTTCAACCTCTGCCAGTTTGGCTTCAGGGGAAAAAAGCACAAATGCCACAATAATAAAAATGCTAGACCTAGTATACACAACACTGGAAAAAAAAAAGAATACCTGCTTAGAATCTTTATTGACCTTAGCTGTATAGCCCTTGTGGCTTAGCACTTCTTTTTGATTATAATAATTTATTGACCTTAAGATTTTGATACAGTAGATCACAGCATCCTACTCAAACTTGATCATTACAGTATAAGTGGCCTGCACTTGCATTTATCAAGTCCTAACTTACTAACAGCAATATGCCTCTGTGAATGACAACCTCCTCAACAAGACCCCTGGACACTGGTATACCACAGGGAAGCATTCTCGGCCCCTTCCTTTTCCTTTTATACGTCAACGATCATACGAGCATTTCACAACAACTTTCTCTTTGCTGACAACATGACTTGACATCTCCCACCCAAATCTAGCCTCACTCAACACTATTGTTAACAAAGAACTCTCAAAAATAGCAACCTGGTTGACCATCAATAAACTTATACTTAATACAGTAAGGCCCTGCTTTACGGCGTTCCGCTAATATGGCGATGTCAAATTATGACCAAAATTTGCTATACGGCAAGCAGTCTTTTAAATACGGTGCCCCCCCACCCTGTTTGTTTACATTTTCCATGACCACATCTATTATGTCAGGAAACTTTCCAAAATTTCAAGTGTTTTAAAGTTACTGCATATTTTATATGTACTCTGATAATTATACTTGTGTGTACCTGTACTTAAATATACTTACACACTGTGCTGGTGTGCAGGTACACATTGAAATCGCTAAGTCTCTCTCTACTCATGACTCCAATACTATGTAATAATAATCATTCTTGGGCACACTAAATGTCTTATTTTACATCAATATAGGCATTTTCATTAATCCATCTATGATATTTTCCTCAAAATTATATATGAAACCCATTACATAGCATATAAACATGATACATAAACTCAGAATAAAAATTGATGTAAATATGAGATTTGTTTACCAAGCAGCTGTGTAGGTGGTGTCGGAAGAATTACATTTTCTCTAGTCAAACACTGGGGGGTAATTGTAGAAAAATATTCTTTTCGTATGCCCTTACTCTATGTATAGCAATTCACGACCCTTGTGTTATTATTATTAAAGATTCGCCGGTATTCTCCCGGCCCGGGCCTTTTCCAAGTGGTGGCCCGGCCACGACCCTTGTGGTTTAGTGCTTTTTATAATAATAATAATTATTATTATTATTATTATTATTAATAATATTATTATTATTAATAATAATAATATTATTATTATCATTATTAATACAGTGGACCCCCGGTTTACGATCAGCTCCCAATGCCATTTTGATTTTATTCAATAAACACCCTGCCACTCACCTCTCACACATTAATATTAATATTTTAAGGTAAGTAATAAGTGTACTCTGTGTGTATCTTACCTTTTATTGTGTTTTTAATGCCTATTTCTATTGCTAACTTAATATAAGTTAGTGTAAACTTGTTGCCTGGCATTTATTGCATATTTTATATGCTCTGATAATAATACTTGTGGAGCCGGGTGGAGGGACAAAATTACATTTTCTCTGTTCAGCCATCAGAGAAAACGTGTATGAATCTGCGTTTGGCCCAGCCACTCCCCCACTCCGCTTTTGTTTACAATTTTCGGCATGAATTATTCATTACTTCTACCTTCGTTTATGATGGCATCTAAAGGTAGTTGTTAGAAATGATTAAATTCAGTGAACAAGGCATGTCAATGTTAATAATATGGCTCTGGGCCACAGTGTAGGTAGCCGGTAGGTGTAGCCCAGGCTACACCTACCGGCTACCTACACTGACTTTATACAAATAAATACTACTCACCTCTCTTCCTATATTAAGACTACACATATTTTAAGGTAAATAATGAGTGTACTGTATGTGCATTTTACCTCTCTGGGATGTTTTAAATATTAAGTATGAGACAGGGAGCCAGTGCTACCTACACCTGGGCTACCTGCACCTGACATCCTACAAATAAGTACTACTCACCTCTCTCCCTACATTAAGATTACAAATACTTTAAGATAAGTAATGAATTTACTGTGACTGTATTTTACCTTGTGTGTTTTTAATGCCTGGTTCTATTACTAACTTAATATAATTTAGTGTCAACTTGTTGTCTGGTATTTATATGCATTTATAAATGGAAAAAATGGAGTTCTGCCTTCCGGCGATGTCTGCTTTCCGGCGACAGCCTGGAACCTAACCCGCCGTATAAGTGGGGCCCTACTGTACAGACAAAACCTTTTACATTATGTTTGGGAGTAGAGGAAGTGAGAACTAACTCAACATTATGCTTGATAACATACTTATTGCTAAACATAATGAGGGAAAATTCCTGGGTCTGCACCTTG
Source organism: Cherax quadricarinatus (assembly GCF_038502225.1). Taxonomy (NCBI): domain Eukaryota; kingdom Metazoa; phylum Arthropoda; class Malacostraca; order Decapoda; family Parastacidae; genus Cherax; species Cherax quadricarinatus. Next base: position 31,641,438 of record NC_091335.1, read on the forward strand.
ATAGCAGACTGAAATTCAACACCCATATCCAACACATAAAAAAAGTTTCTAAAACCGTTAGCATCCTCTCAAAGAAACGTTACAATGTACCACAAACAGCACTACTTACACTATACTATTCAGTGATCTAAACATTCTTCACCTATGCTACTTGTACCTGGGGTTCCACAACGAAAAACCACCTAAAATCAATAATAACACAAAAAGCCACAGTGCGAATGATCACACAATCCACTGCTAGACAACCGCCCCTTCCCCACACTCTTCGAAGACCTAAACCTAATCACTATACAAAACATTCACTCGTACTGTTGTGCAACCTTCATTTACAGATCAATTCTATTACAAATCCTGACCTGAAACACTTTCTTGACAGTTGCAACAGAACCCATGGACACAACACTAGGCACAAAAACCTCTATGACATTCCCTGTGTCAGGCTAAATCTTTTCAAAAACTCACTGTACATAAAGGGGCCCAAAATCTGGAACTCTCTGCAGGGAATCTTGAGAACCACTGACTCGGCTAGCATTTTTAAAACTACAGTTAACCCTTTGAGGGTTTTCGTCGTACTAGTACGTCTTACGCGTAGGGGTTTTTGACGTACTAGTACAGTGGACCCCCGGTTAACGAACTTTTTTCATTCCAGTAGTATGTTCAGGTGCCAGTACTGACCGAATTTTTTCCCATAAGGAATATTGTGAAGTAGATTAGTCCATTTCAGACCCCCAAACATACACGTACAAACGCACTTACATAAATACACTTACATAATTGGTCGCATTTGGAGGTGATCGTTAAGCGGGGGTCCACTGTACTCATAAATTCTAGCGGCCTCAAATCTAGTGGGAGAAAGCTGGTAGGCCTTCATATGAAAGAATTGGTCTATGTGGTCAGTGTGCACAGTCAAAAAAAAATCCTGCAACACACAGTGCATAATGAGAAAAAAAAAACTTTGACCATTTTTTTTTTAATAAATCAGCGACTTTGCAGTGTATTTTCGTATGGTATTTATTGTTGTATTCTAGTTTTCTTGGTCTCATTTTATAGAATGGAAGACATATTACAGAAATTGAGATGATTTTGACTGGTTTTACAAAGAAAGGTGCCTTGAAATTGAGCTCAAAGTAGCAGAAATGTTCGATTTTTACCAAACTTCAAAAGTAAACAAATCGTGCCAAGCGTGCAATACACATCAACTGGTGAGTCTAATATTCTTTCACAAGTGCACCAATAATATTTATACCATTTTTTACACTAATGCAGTAGTCTGCATAACAGTAAATCTTATATTTTTTGTGAAAATAAAAATTCAAAGTGGAAAGCAAAAGAATATAAGAGGGGTCTTGAGACGTGACTAATGACCAGAGGAAATGTCATTTTAGTGCCAGGAATGTCTTTCTTGTTTATTCTGGACCCTATTCGGAAATTGGCATCTTTTGAAATTTGTGTGAAATTGGCAAAATTGCTAAATTCTGACCACTGTACTGGATAGTTGAATTTCATAAATGAGTGGTTTCTTGCACCCATTCGATAGAAAAAATGGAGTTCTAGCGAAATATTCATGTTTTTTGTCGACTAGTACAGTGATTATTATTATAATCAAAAAGAAGCGCTAAGCCACAAGGGCTATACAGCGTTGCAGGGTAGGGAAGGAAGCAAGGGAATTGGATGGCAGAAGGGAGGGGGGATGATCAGCAGGTTACAGAAAACAGCGGGGCAGGGGATAGTACGGGGGTAGAGGGTAGCAAGAGATACAAGTAGAAAGGGCTGAAAGTATCAGAATTTGTGAAGTAAGTCAGTCGTTGTCAAAAAGTCAATGAGAGAGTCCGGATGAAAGGTGGGTCCATCAGCGAGAAGGGAAGGTAAAGAGAGAGCAGCGGGGCGAAGACGACGACAGAGGTAAATTCTGCGTGCTCGTTGATAAAGTGGGCAGTCCAACAGAATGTGGCTGACTGATAATGGAGCTTGGCAATTCTCACAGAGAGGAGCAAGACGCCTCTCCATGAGATATCCATGAGTAAGACGAGTATGGCCAATGCGAAGACGGGAGAGAGTAGTCTCCCAACCTCGACACTGGTGATAAGAAGACGGCCAGTAACCTATACTCGGTTTAATAGACTGAAGTTTGTTGCCGAGCATAGTAGACCAACGTTGTTGCCAACGGGTGTGAAGGTGGGAAGATATTACAGCAAAATAGTCCGTACATGGAATACCTCTATAAGAAACTGGTAGGTCATGTACTGCTGACCGCGCAGCAGTGTCTGCCTGTTCATTGCCCTGTACGTCAACATGACCAGGGACCCAACAAAAAACAATATCTTTATGCTTAGTAAAGATGCGGCGTAGCCAAAGTTGGATACGGAGGACTAAGGGGTGAGGTGTATCAAATTTTTGTATAGCCTGTAAAGCACTAAGGGAGTCTGAGACAACCACAAATGATGACACAGGCATAGATGCAATACGGATAAGTGCTGTAAGGATGGCATATAATTCAGCAGTAAAAATACTAGCTGAAGATAGTAAATGCCCTTGTACGACGCTGTCCGGAAACACTGATGCGAATCCTACGCCGTCAGAAGACTTAGAGCCATCTGTGTACACAGCAATGGCATGAGAATGAGAGTGAAAGTGGTCAAGAAAAAGAGAGCGGGAAGCGACCGTAGACAGTTGGGCTTTCGAGCAAGGGAGGGAGAAAGAACAGACTCGAACAGCTGGAACTTCCCAGGGGGGTAGGGAAAAGTGAGATGCTACATGTACATAGAAAGGTGGTAGTTGAAGAGAAGACAAGAGCAAATGAAGGCGAAGAGAGAAGGGACGGAGTAAGCAGGGGCGGCGAACAAATAAAGAATGTCTACTAATATCAGTGACCATTCTATAAATGGAAGGATTGCGGAGATCATGAGAGCGTACATAGTAGCGCAGGCAATGGGCATCACGGCGATCGGATAAGGATGGAACGTTCGCTTCTGCATAGAGGCTTTCGACAGGGGAAGAGCGAAAAGCACCAAGGCATAAACGTAATCCTTGGTGATGAATGGGGTTAAGGCTAGAGAGAGTAGCAGGAGATGCCGCTGAATAGATCTGGTCACCATAATCAAGTTTCGATAAAATAAGGGTGGAATGTAGGTGAAGGAGGGTTCGACGATCAGCTCCCCACGAAAGATGAGCAAGGGTTTTAAGAAGGTTCAGCCGGCTGTGACAAGTTGCCTTCAGAGAGGTAATGTGAGGTTTCCAGGATAACCTACGATCAAAGAGGAGGCCCAGAAACTTGACTGTATCACGTTCAGGGATACGTGAGCCATAGAGGTACAAAGGATGATCAGAGATGACAGAGCGTCTTGTGAAAGTGATTTGGTGGGTTTTAGTGCTGGAAAATTTAAACCCATGTGTGGTGGCCCAATTGGAAACACGGTCGACTGCATGCTGGAGAGAAACTGTAAGGAGGTGACAGTCAGCGCCTGCACAGGCAATAGCGAAGTCATCAACATAGAGTGATGACCAAATATTTGATGGAAGACTAGAGGCCAAATCATTAATAGCAAGGAGAAAAAGTGTTGTGCTCAGAACACATCCCTGGGGGACACCTTCAGCTTGGACAAAGTCCGGGGAGAGCACATTATTAACCCGAACACGGAAATGCCTGTCAGTTAAAAAGTTCTTAAGGAAGGATGGTAGATTGCCTCGAAGGCCTAAGGAGTGGGCTTGGGCTAAAATATTATACCTCCAAGTTGTGTCATATGCCTTCTCAAGGTCAAAAAATATGGCAATAACTGAGTGGTTATTCGCAAAGGCATTACGAACATACGTATCCAAGCGCAGTAAGGGGTCTATGGTAGAACGTCCCTTACGGAAGCCATATTGACGAGTGGAGAGACTGTTGTGTGTCTCTAAATACCACACTAAACGTCTATTTACTAGACGTTCCATTACTTTGCAAACTGCACTGGTAAGAGCAATGGGACGATAGTGGGAGGTTTCATGTCCCGTAGTGCCTGGTTTGCGGAAAGGGAGAACAATGGCGGATTTCCACAGCTGTGGAAGAACTCCTTGTGACCAAATAAGATTGTAAAGGCGTAATAGGACTGCAAGGGCTGACTGATGTAAATGTTGTAGCATACGAATATGAATGTCGTCGGGCCCAGCTGCCGATGATCGACAAGCTGAGAGTGTTGCCTCCAGTTCTTGAAGTGTAAAAGGCACATTATACTGTTCTTCTCTGAGAGAAGAAAAGTCCAAGGGTGCTAACTCTCTGGCAGACTTTGAGGAAAGAAATGAGGGGCAAAGATGGAGTCCCTGAGAAATACGGACCAGATGATTGCCAATTTCATTGGCAACATCTAGTGGGTTTGCTATATCAACACCGGCAACCCGCAGAACAGGAGCCGGGTCAGGAGAATATTTACCACTCAGTTTTCGTACTTTTTTCCAGACTGCACTCATAGAGGAAGCAGAGGTGATGGTGGAGACATAATCTCGCCAGCAAGTGCGTTTAGCGTCACGGATGACACGGCGAGCGATCGCACGCTTCTGTTTAAAATCAAGGAGTCGCTCTGTGGTTCTATTGTACCGGTACCTGCCCCATGCAGCGCGCTTCAAACGTACTGCACGAGCACAAGCAGGAGACCACCAAGGCACGCATTTCTGAGAATGCCTGCCCGAAGTTTGGGGTATAGAATGAGAAGCTGCGGTGAAAACGGAGGACGAGAAGAGGTGTAAAAGCTCATCGATGGAGGACGAAGAAGGAACCTCTTTAAAAACAGTCAGGTGTGAGTAAAGGTTCCAATTTGCCCGATTAAATTGCCAGCGTGGGGTGCGAAGAGGTGGCGAATATGAAGGGGAAGTAAGAATGATTGGGAAATGATCACTGTCATGTAAGTCCGGGAGAACAGACCAAGTAAAGTCTAATGCGGCGGAGGAAGAGCCAACTGAGAGATCGATGCAAGAGAGAGTATGAGTCCGAGGATCAAAATGGGTGTGAGTACCTGTATTTAAAACATGGAGGGGGTGGGTGGCAAGAAAAGCCTCTAACTGAATTCCACGGGAATCACAGTGAGACCCTCCCCAGAGGAAATGGTGGGCATTAAAATCACCAAGTAACAGAATCGGTGGCGGTAATGACGAAACAAGGAAGGCAAAATCCGGAATAGATAATGCCCGAGAAGGAGAGAGATATAAAGAACAGAGTGTATACCACCTATGTAAGTGGATACGGGCTGCTGTGTAATGCAGCGAAGTATGAATAAATAGCTGATGGTACGGAATATCAGTGCGGAGAAGAAGGGCACTTTCATTAAAGGTCCCATCAGGAAAAGGATCTGAAGAATACAATAAATTATAGCCTGAGATGTGAGAAATAACAGCAGAGTGTAATTTTGGTTCCTGTAAGCAAACACCAACAGGGGCAAACTGGGAGAGTAACATCTGAAGCTCACCCCGATTACCCCTGAGGCCGCGTATATTCCACTGTAAAAAGGCCATGATTGGCAATGATAAAGATACTTGAAATCCGCAGGTAAGGGTTCCTACGGACTAGAAGGGTTAGAAAAGTCCACATGCGGAGGCAGTGGAAAATGTTCAAGCAGCGAAGGAACGGTGCGCTGTGAAGAAAGGAGTTGCGCAGATGGAGCAGAGGAGAGAGAAAGAGCGGAAGGTGGATCAGTGTCCATTGATGGTTTGGTCTCTGCAATATATTCAGAGATTGCTTCAAGTGTTTCGGAATTCAGAGATGTCGTATGGGAGACAATATTGGGAATGGTAGGGGGAGGATGAGTAAAGATTGGAACTGTATTGGACTGTACCAAGGTAGGGGGGGGCAAAAGGGTGGAGGGAACTGGAGAAGCGTGGCAGGGGACAGAAGAGACAGGAACCTGGGAGGTGGCAGAAGAGGAAGAAACTTGGGAGGGAACAGGGGAGGAAGGTACATTACGAGGAGGAGGGTGAACCTCTGCACTTGTAACTGAGCCAGTGAGAGGGGAAGAACTAGGGACAGAGACAGGGAGGGTAAAATGAGGAGGTGGAAGATGGGTAGGAGGTGTTACCGGACCTTTTTTTGACTTTTGAGAAGTAGAGGGACGATTGGGAAGAGGTGTCGTACGATGTCTCGTCGATACTGAGGCTTGTAAGAGAGAACTCGAAGAAGCGAGATTAGACTGAGGCGTTGAAGTAGGGACGTCTGAGCCGAGGACAGCAAAAGGATTAGATACAGGAGTGATTATGGGAGAGGTAACCACAGAGGTGGGTGTAGAAGATGGGATACCAGAAGTGGGGGGACGTTTTGAAACACGGGAATAAGAAACACGTGGGAGTCTCCCTTGGAGGCGGAGATGAGAAACTGCCATGGCATAAGGGAGACCTTCTGTCTCTTTGAGGTAACGGATTTCCCGCTCGTTTAAATAGACCTGACAACGGCGAGAGTACGAAGGGTGAGCCTCATGACAGTTAAGGCAAGAGGGAGATCGATTGCAAGACGTATTAGAATGGTCATTGGCACCACAGACTGGGCATTCGGCGATAGATCTGCAATATTTCGCTGGATGGCCAAATCGCCAGCAATTTCTACACTGTTGTGGTGTAGGGATCACCTTTCGAACTTGTAACCGATGTCCTGCTATATAAACGGAGGATGGGAGTTCTCGGCTGTCAAAAGTTAAACGAGCCACATTGCTAGGGTATCGTCTCCGCCCACGGGCAGGAAGAACGTAAGTGTCTACCTTGAGGATTGGGAGATCTTGGAGTTCCAGCTGTTCTAGAATGTCGGTGCCACATGTCTGGAGATTTTGTTGAACTATGGTATGGGGCAGAATAACGGTACCACTACAAGAATTGAGGGAATGATGTTTTTCAAGGGTGACAGGAACAGTATCTATATGGGAAAGACGAGAGAGCTCACGAGCCTGGGTAGCATTCTGTACGGTAATGATGCGTGTACCGCTCTTAAGAGCATGAAAAGAAATATCTTTACCAACATGGCGTAGGAGTGCCTTGCCAATACTATGGTCAGAAAGATAGGCAGTAGAGGAAGTTGGTCGTAAAGTGAAGAATTTAGTCCACTGTTCAGTCTGAAACCGAGCGTGGAAAGGTAGTGAAGGACGTGTCGATCGTTTCTGAGAAGAACGAGAAGGTGAAGGTGGAGAAGTATCATCAGCAGGTAATTGTCGTTGACGTTTAGGCGTGGGACCAGAGTTGGTCCGACGTGGAACGGGTCGGCGATTTGAAAATTGCCGCACCGTAGAGGGAGAGGCCGGAAGCATAGTCAGAGGAGAACGAAGGTCTGATAAATCGAAGGAGTCAGTCGAGGCCTCAGTACCTGAAGCGGGTGAGGAAACAGCACCGGCAATAGGTACAGAGGCATGAGGAATGTCTGAAGAGTGGTCCAAAGACGAGGCGGGGTCAGAACGGGGTGCGGTATCAAGAAGGGGCCCGGGGGTACCAGGTTCATGGACTAGGGCTGCCATGGTTAGGTTACTTCTTTCTTTTTGTTTTTAAGAAAAAAAAAGAAAGAAGAAAAGAAAATAAAAATAAAAAAAAGAAAAAAAAAGGGGGGACCGGGGAGGGATAGTTCCTAGGAGGAATGAAAGGGCCAGAAATCTCCCTCCGCGCCCAAGAGGACTCGACACCGCTAGTAGCGCAGATGCAGCATGGAACCCGTGCCATACCCTACCCTTCATGCCAGTAAACCAGCAATCTGGGATAGCAACCTCACATCTGCCGAGCTACCTCGGTGGACAAAAGAGAGGGCGGCCGGATATCCGCCACAAAGCATACCTCCTTCAGCCACCACCCCCGGAATCCGAAAGGTGGCTTCCAGAGATACACCCGTCGCCCAAAAGACACCCAAAGCTACTCCGGGATACCGGAGAGGGATCGGGACATCCCTAGGCAATCCAGATTCCACGGCAAACTACGCCACCGCCAAGAAACCTCAACGGAATGGGATGGACCCCGGTGTCCTTTCCCCTACCTAGGAACTAGCGCGCCTGTGGGAGAAATCACGAAGGCTAAAAAGAGGAAGGGCAAAAGGGAGGGGTGAGGAGGAGGAGGAGGAATGGAAAAAGGGGAGGATGGGGAGGATGGGATAGGGGAGGGGAGAATGGGGGGTAATTAGGTTCGGTCTGAGGAAGAAGACCGACAGGGCTAATTCCTCAGACCAAGAGCCTCTTCACCACGCCAAGGAGCCCCCCTTGAAGAGGACTAGTACAGTGAAATTGGCCGAAAATGGGGCTCAAAGTGGGCAAAATCGCCGATGCGTAAACATCGCCGAGACCGCTAACTTTGCGAGAGCATAATTCCGTAAGTTTTCTATCAAATTTCAAACTTTTGGTGTCTTTATGATCGGGAAAAGATTCTCTATCTTTTCATAAGAGAAAATATTTTTTTTTTTTTTTTAAATTTGGCCGACCCTGAGAACGAGTTTCGGAGAGGGCCTGTCGACCCTCAAAGGGTTAAGAAACACCTTATCTCCTTAACCAATCCCAGCCCATCATAAATACATATGTAAATACTATACATGCATTGGCTCGATATCATGAACATACATACTCCCAATATCTGTATTCATCTCAAATGATAATCACGCCATTGTAGCCACCTAGGGTTAATAACTCAAATTGAAGGTCTTCTCTACAAGACTTATTAAAGCTATATAGGAGACCAGTGTGTTCAGCAGCACTAGTGTGTTCAGAGGTACTAGTGTGTTCTGAGACACTAACATGTCCAGAGGCAATAGTGTGTACCTGTTTTCAGAGGCACTAGTGTGTTCAGACACTAACATATGGCACACTACCCTAGGCTATCCCAGCTTATCCCAGTCTATCCTAGGCTATCCTAGCCTATCCCAGCCTATTCTAGGCTATGTCAGCCTATTCCACTCTATCCTAGGCTATCCTAACCTTTCCCACACTATTGTAGGCTATTGAAGCCTATCCCACACGATCCTAGGCTAACCCAGCCTATCTCACACTACGCTAGGCTGCCCCACCCTATCGAACACTATCTTAGGCTATCCAAGCTTTTCTAGCTTATCCCACATTATCCTAGGCTACTGCAGCTTATCCTTGCCTATCCCAAACTATTGTAGGCTATCCTAGCCTATCCTACACTATCCTAGACTATCCCAACCTATCCAAGGCTAGCCCCATCTATCCCACTATCCTAGGGTATCCTAGACTATACCACACTATCATAGCCCATCTTGCACTATCCTAGCCTATCCCACACTGTCCTTTACTATCCCTGCCTATCCTAGCCTATCCCACCCTATCCTAGGGAACACTATCCTAGGCTATCCCACCCTATCCCACACTATCTCAGCCTATCCTAACCTATCTCACACTATCCTACCTATCCAACACTATCCCAGCCTATCTTACTCTATTCCATGCTACACTAGGCTATCCTAGCCTATCCCACACTGTCCTAGACTATCCCTGCCTATCATAAGCTATCCCTGCCTATTCCACCCTATACTAAGATATCCTAGACTACCCCAACTATCCCAGCCCATCTTACACTATCCTAGCCTATCCCACACTGCCCTTTACTATCCCAGTCTGTCCCTCACAATCTTAGGCTATCCTAGCCTATCCCACAACATCCTAGGCTATTGTAGGCTCTCTGACACTATCCTAGGCTATCCCAGCCTATCCTAACTCATCCCACACTATCCTGTTATCCTAGGCTATCCCACACTATCTTACATTATAATAGCCTATCTGATACTATTGGAGGCTATCCCAGCCTATCTCTCACTATCCAAGGGTATCCCAGCTTATCCCACTATCCTAGCCTATCCCACAGTATCCTAGGTTATCCCACACTATCCTAGCCTATCCCAAGCTATCCTAGGCTATCCAACACCATTCTAGGCTATCCCAGCCTATCCCACACTATGCTAGCCTATCCCACACTATCCTAGCCTATCTCACTATCTAAGACTATTCTAGCCTACCTGAGCATATCCCACACTACCCTAGGCTATCCCAGTATATCCCACATTATCCTAGCCTAACCCACACTATCCTAAGTTATCCTAGCCTATCCCACACAATCTTAGGCTATATAAGCCTATCCCACACTATTCTAGCCTATTTCACACTATCCTAGGCAATCCCACTATTTCCTATGCTGTCCTAGCCTAACACACTCTACCCTAGGCTATCCTAGCCTATCTTACACTGTCCTAAGATATCCCACACTATCCTAGGACAGCCCAGCATATCTTAGAACATCCAGGCCTATCCCACACTATCCTAGGCTACTCGAGGCTATCCTATGATATGGCACACTATCCTAGGCTATCCCAGCTTATCCCACTCCATCCTAGCCTACCCCAAACTATCCTAGGCTATCCCATCCTATTCTAGGCTATGCCAGCCTATCCCAACTTATTCCACTCTATCCTAGCCTTTCCCACACTATTGAAAGTTATTGAAGCATATCTCACACGATCCTAGGCTATCCTAGCATATCCCACACTATCCTAGGCTGCCCCACCCTAACCCACACTATCCTAGGCTATCCAAGCCTTTTCTAGGCCATCCCTATTATTCTAGGCTATTGCAGCCTATCCTGGCCTACCCACACTATAATAGCCTGTCGCACTATTGCAGGCTATCCTAGCTTATCTTACACTATCTTAGACTATCCCACACTATCCTAGACTACCCCAGCCTATTATATGCTATCCCACTCTATCCTATGTTATCCCTGCCTATCCCACACTATCCCAGCCCATCTTACACTATCTTAGCCTGTCCCACATTGTCCTTTACTATCCTTGCCTATCCCACCCTACCCTAGCCTATCCCACTATTCGAGGCTATCCCAGTCTATCCCTCATTATCCTAGGCTATCCCAGTTTATCCTATTTTATCCTCGGTTATCCTAGCATATCCCCTATTATTCTAGGCGATCCTAGCCTATCCAACACTATCTTAGGCTACCCCAGCCTATCCTAGCCTATTCCATGCTACAGTAGGCTATACTAGTCTATTCCACACTCCTTGACTATTCCAGCTTTTCCTAAGCTATCCCTGCTTATCCCACCCTATAGTAAGACATCCTAGACTATCCCACACTATCCCAGCCCATCTTGCACTATCCTAGCCTATCCCACTGTCCTTTACTATCCCAGCCTATCCCACACAATCTTAGGCTATCATAGCCTATCCCACAATATCCTAGGCTATCCCACACTATCCTAACTAGGCTACCCCACTATAATAGTCTATCCAACACTATCCTAACCTATCCAACACAATCCTAGGCTATCCTATCCCACACTATCCTATTATATCCCAGCCTATACTAGCAAATCAAAAAATATCCTAGGCTATCCAAGCCAATCCCACACTCTTAGGTTATCCTATCCTGTCCCACAGAATTCTAGGCTGTCCAAGCATATCCTATCTTATACCATGCTATTCTAGGCTATCCCAGCCTATCCCACACTATCCTAGCCTATCCCACACTATCTTAGGCTAACCCAGCCTATCCCACACTATCTTAGGCTAACCCAGCCTATCCCACACTATCCTAGATTATCCCAGCCAATAATAACCTATCCCACTATACTGGGCTTTCCCAGCCTATCCTAGAATATCCCACAGCATCCAAGGCTATCCCAGCTTATCCTGCACTTTTGTAGGCTATCCCACACACTCCTAGGCTATCCCAACCTACCTCACACTCTAGTAGCCCCTACTATCATAGCCTATCCTAGGCTATCCCATACTATCCTAGGGTATCCCACACTATCCTAGCCTATCCTAACCTTTCCCACATTCTACTAGGCTCAAGTATCACACACTATCCTATCCTATCCAACACTCCTAGGCTATCCTACCCTATTCCACATCCTAGGCTATAGCCTATCCCACAGAATCCTAGGCTATCCCACCCTATCCTAGCCTATACCACACTATCCTAAGCTATCCCACACTATCCTAGGTTATCCTAGCCTATTCCACACTATTATGCTATACCAGCCTATCCCACACAATCCTAGGCTATGCCAGCCTATCCTAGGATATCCTAGCTCATCCCACACTATCCAAGGCTATCCTAGCCTATAGGCTATGCCAGCCTATCCCAACTTATCTGACTCTATCCTAGGATATCCTAACCTTTCTCACACTATTGTGGGTTATTGAAGCCTATCCCACACGCTCCTAGGGTATCCTAGCATATCCCACATTATCCTATGCTGCCCCACCCAATCAAACACTATCCTAGGCTAGCCAAGCCTTTTCTAGGCTATCCCACATTATTCTGGGCTATTGCAGCCTATCTTTGCCTATCCCACACTATAATAGCCAATCCCAGACTATTGAAGGCTATCCTAGCCTATCTTTCACTGCCCTAGACTATCCCATACTATCCTAGACTATCTCAGCCTATGCTATCCCTGCCTGTCCCACTTTAATCTAGGGTATCCTAGACTATCCCACACTATCCCAGCCTATCTTACACTATCCTAGCCCCCACTGTCCTTAACTATCCCTGCCTATCTCACCCTATCCTAGGCTATCCTAGCCTATCCCACTATCCCACACTATCCTAGGCTATCCCAGCCTATCCAAACCTATCCCACACTATCCTATCCTACACTACTGTAGGCTATCACAGCCTATCCCACACTATCTTACATTATGCTAACCTATCCCACACTATTAAAGGCTATCCCAACCTATCCCTAACTATCCTAGGCTATCCCAGTTTATCCAACACTATCCTAGCATATCCCTCATTATCCTAGGCCATCCTAGCCTATCCAACACTATCCTACACTACCCCAGCCTATCCTAAGCTATCCCCACATATCCAACCCTATACTAGAATATCCTAGACTCCCACACTATCCCAGCCCATCTTACACTATTCTATCCTATCCTACACTGTCCTTTACTATCCCAGCCTGTCCCACAAAATCTTAGGCTATACTAGCCTATCCAACACTATCCTAGGCTATCCCAAACTATCCTAACCTATCCCACACTATCCTAGGCTATCCCAAACTATCCTAACCTATCCCACACTATCCTAGGCTATCCTGTCCTACACTATCCTAGGCTATCAGCTTATCCTACCCTATCCCACACTTACATTATCCTAGCCTATCTGGCACTTTGAGGCTATCCCAGCCTATCCCTTACTATCCTAGGCAATTTTAGCCTATCCCACACTATGCTAGGCTACTACAGCCTATCCTATCCTATCTCATGCTACACTTGGCTATCCCAGCCTATCCCACATTATCCTAGGCTATCATAGCCTATCCCATACTATCCTAGGCTATAAAGCCTATCCTAACATATCCCATACTAAGGCTATCCTAGACTGTCCAAGACTATCCTATGCTATTCCAATCAATCCTAGCCTATCCCACACTATGCAAGGCTATGTGGCTGGAGTTTTGAGATTCTCTGACCGCGGGTTCAATCCCGGCCGGTGTATGGTTTGGTATGCAAGGCTATCATAGATAATACCCCTCTTCTAGGATATCCTAGCTCATCCAACACTATCCAAGGCTATCCTAGCTTATCCCACACCAGCCTAGGCTATCATAACATATTTCACAGAATCCTAGGCTATCCTATGCTATCCAAGCCTATCCACACTATCCTAGGCTATGCCAGCCTACCCCAGGCTATCCCACACTTTTAAGCTATCAAAGCCTATCCTACACTATTGTAATCTATCCCAGCCTATTCTAGGCTATGCCACCCTATCTAAGAATATCCCAGCCTATCCTATGCTATCCTAGCCTATCTGACACTATCCTAGGCAAGCCCAGCCTATCCTAGCCTGTCCCACACTATCCTAAGCTATGGTATTATATCCTACACTACCCTAGGCTATCGCAGTCTATCCTAGCCTATCCCACACTGTTACATTATCCTACCCTATCCCACACTATCCTAGGCTAACCTAGCCTGTCCCACTATTCTAGGCTATCCAAGCCTATCCCACTCTTTCACTATCATAGCCTATCCCTCACTATCCAAGGCTATCCCAGCCTATTCCACACTTTCCTAGCCTATCCCACACTATCCAAGGCTAGCCTAGCCTATCTCACACTCCTAAGCTATCCCAGCCTATCCTAATTCATCCCACACTATCCTATTCTTTCCCAGCCCATCCTAGCCAAACACGAACTATCCTAATCTATCTTAGCCTACTCCATGCTCGTAACCTATCCAAGCCTATCCCACACTATCCTAGGCTATCATAGCCTATCCCACAGAATTGTAGGCTATCCTAGCCAATACCACACTATCCAAGGAAATTCCAGCCTATTTCACACTATCCTTGGCTACTGCAGCCTATCCCACACTATCCTAGGCTATCCCAGATTATAATAACATCCCAAAGTATCCTAGGCTGTCCCAGCCTATCCCAGTATCATAGGCTATCCCAGCTTATCATAGCCTATTCTACACTATGCTATCCCAGCCGGCCCTAGCCTATCACTCACTATCTTAGGCTATCCTAGTTTATCCCACACTATCCTAGGCTATCGTAGCATATCCTATACTATTCTAGGATATCCTAGCCTATTCTACAATATCCTATGCTATCCCACACAATCCTAGGTTATCCCAGCCTATAACACTATCCAATGCTATCCCAGAATATCCTTACCTATCCCACACTATCCTATGCTATCCCAGCATATCCTGCCCTATCCCACACTATCTTAGGCTATCCCAGCCTATCCTACACTATCCCAGGCTATCCCACTATCCTAGGCTATCCCACCTTATCCTAGGCTAACCCACAGTATTCAAATTCAATTCAAACTTTATTCTCTATAAGTATTACAATCCTAGGCTATACCAGCCTATTCTAGCTTTTTGTACACTATCCTAGCCTATCCCAGTGAATCCTATGTTATCATAGGCTATTCCAGCTTATCCCACACTATCCTATGCTATCCTAGCCTATCATACAATGACATTATCACAGGCTATCCTACCCTATCCCACACTATCCTAGGCTATCCCATCCTATCCAACACTATCCTAAGGTATCTTAGTTTATCCCACACTATCCTAGGCTATACTAGACTATTCTAGCTTACCCTACACTATCCTAGCCTATCCCACACTAGCGTATGCTATCGTAACCTATCCCACAGAATCCTAGACACTCCCAGCCTATACTACATTATCCTAGCCTATCCAAACCTATCCCACACTCTTCTAGGCTCTCCTATCACACTATCCTATCCTATCCCACACTATCCTAGCCTATCCCACCCTATCTTACACTGTTCTTGCCTATCCCACACTATCCGAGGCTATCCCAGTCTATCCCTCACTATCCCAGCTAATCCCACACTATCCTGGCTTATTCATTATCCTAGCCTATCTCTATCCTAGGCTAACCCAGCCTATCCTAGCCTATCTTACACTACACTAGGCTATCCTAACCTATCCCACACTATCCTAGGCTATTCCAACTTATCCTAGCCTACCCCACTATAACAGGCTATCCCAGCCTATCCAAACCTATCCAACACAATCCTTGGCTATCCTATCCCACACAATCCTATTCTATCCCAGCATGTACTAACCAATCAAAAACTATCCTAGGCTATCCTAGCCTATCCCACAGAATCCTAGGTTGTCCCAGCATATCTAAGCTTATTCCACACTATCCTAGGCTATCCCAGCCCATCCCACACTATCCTAGCATATCCCACACTATCTTAGGCTAACCCAGCCTATCCCACACTATCCTAGACTGTTTACCAAAGTATTGGTCGTTCCTGCAGAGCGGGGTTCAATGATAAGGCTTCGGAGGCTTCTTACTCTATTTGCAATGTCGTGGGGTACACAGGCAGTGTTAAGTGCGCATGGCCCGGGAGGGCCATGCCCGTGAAGGAGAGAGGAGTAGGCCTTGTTGACTGAGTGAAGGCCACTGAGAGAGTGTGGTAGAGGCATATGTGGGCATACTGAAGTGGTAGGCCTATAGGTGGCAGCACGAGCATGGCACAAAATATGAACTCAGCTGGCAGACAGCATAGGTTGTCAAATTCAAATTCAAATTCAAAGTTTATTCTCTAAGGATTACAATGCTGAGTTTACAGAATTTGGTTATTGTGTGGTTTACATGTAGTAAAATAATAATTACAGAGTGTACCACTAGAACACCTAGCATGGCTAGGCATTTCGGGCAGACTTAGATTAATTCTTAAATTTAAAATATTACAAATTATGAGGTAAGTAGGTATTATGGCTAAGTGACTAAATACTAGTTTGTGAGTTTAGCAATGTGAATGCTTTTGTTTTGGCACAGTACATAGTTTCAGTATTGGAGTATCACAGGCCAACTTATGACTAGTTAGGATTCATTATTTTAAGATTAAGATTGATATTTCTGTTTATGGTCAAATGGGTGAGTGAGTGTAAGTGTGAACCACCAGGTGGTATTCGTGTAATTAGTTGACGGGGTGTATCAGGGAGATAAGATGTTTTCTGATGGTAGTTTTGAAGGTGATGAATGTGTCTACAGTTCTAGAGTTTTCAGGTAGGGTATTCCAGATTTTAGGGCCTTTGACATACATTATCTATGCACACAGTATGGCTGTCTACAATACTATCCCAGCCTTTAACCTATCCCACACTATACTAGGTTATCCCAGCCCATCCTAGCATATTCTACACTATCCTATGCTATTCCAGCCTGCCTTAGCCTATAACTCACTATCCTAGGTTATTCTAGTTTATCCCACACTACCCTAGGCTATCGTAGCCTATCCCTCACTATTCTAGGCTATCCTAGCCTATCCCACAATATACTATGCTATCCCAGCCTATCCCACACAATCCTAAGCTATCCCAGCCTATCAAGCACTATCCTAGGCTATCCCAGAATATGCTAACCTATCCCACACTATCCTAGGCTATCATATCTTATCCCACACTATTCTAGACTAAGCCTATCCTTCACTAACCTAGGCTATCCTAGCCTATCCCACTATCCTAGGCTATACCAGCCTATTCTAGCTTAACCTACACTATCCTAAACTATCCCACACTAGCCTAGGCTATCATAGCCTATCCCACAGAAACCTAGGCTATCCCAGTGAATCGTACATTATTATAGGCTATCCCAGCCTATCCCACACTATACAGTGGACCCCCGGTTAACGATATTTCTTCACTCCAGAAGTATGTTCAGGTGCCAGTACTGACCGAATTTGTTCCCATAAGAAATATTGTGAAGTAGATTAGTCCATTTCAGACCCCCAAACATACACGTACAAACGCACTTACATAAATACACTTACATAATTGGTCACATTCGGAGGTAATCGTTATGTGGGGGTCCACTGTACTATGCTATCCCAGCCTATCCTAGAGTATTGGACACTATCACAGGCTATCCTAGCCTATCCCCTACTATCCAAGCCTATCCCACTATCCTAGGGTAACCTAGTCTATCCAATACTATCCTAGGCTATACCAGCTCATTCTAGCTTATCCTACACTATCCAAGCCTATCCATACTAGCCTAGGCTATCCTTGCCTATCCAACACTATCATAGGCTATCCCAGCCTATCCCCCACTATCCTAGGCTATCCCAACCTATCTCACACTATCTCATCCTGTCCTAGCCTATCCCACACTATCCTAGGCTATCCCAGCCTATCATAACTATCTGACACTGGTAGGCCCTATCCTATCTCACACTCTCCTAGCCTATCCCACACTATCCTATACTATCCTAGGCTATCCCAGCCTGTCCCATACTATCCTAATCTATCCCACACTCTCCTAGGCTCTCCTATCACACACCATCCTATCCTATCCCACACTATTCTAGGCTATCCTAGCCTATACCACCCTATGTTACACTATCCTTGCTTATCCCACACTATCTGAGGCTATCCCAGCAAATCCCTCACTATCCCAGCTTATCCCACACTATCCTGGCCTATCCTTCATTATCCTAGCCTTTCCCACACTATTCTAGACTATCCTAGCCTATGCCACACTACACTAGGTTATCTCAACCCATCCCACACTATCCTAGGCTATCCTAGCCTATTCAACACTATCCTAGGATATCCCAACTTATCCTAGCCTCCCCCACTACAATAGGCTATCCCAGCCTATCCTAACCTATCCCACACAATCCTGAGCTATTCTATCCCACACTGTCCTATTCTATCCAAGCCTATACTAGCCAATCAAAAACTATCCTAGGCTATCCAAGCCTATCCCACACTCTTAGGCTATCCTAGCCTATCCTGCAGAATCCTAGGCTGTCCCAGCATATCCTAGCTTATACCACACTATCCTAGGCTATCTCAGCGAATCCCACACTATCCTATACTATCCCAGCCTATAGTAACCTATCCCACACTATACTAGGCTTTCCCAGCCTATCCTAGAATATCCCAAAGCATACAAGGCTATCACAGCCTATCCTAGCCTATCCCACACTATCTTAGGCTATCCCACACAATCCTAGGCTATCCCAGCCTATCACAAGCTATCCCACACTCTTGTAGCCTTTACTATCCTATCTCACACTATCCTACTATCCTAGGGTATCGCATATTCTAGGCTATCCCAGCCTATCCCACTATCCTAGCCTATCCTAACCTATCCTGCACTCCTAGGCTATCCTATCACACACCATCCTATCCTCTACCACACTATCCTAGGCCATCCTAGCCTATCCCACCCTATCTTACAGTATCCTTGCCTATCCCACACTATCCGAGGCTATCCCAGCTTATCCCACACTATCCTGGCCTATCCAGTGGTCCGGTGGCCTGGTAGCTAAAGCTCTCCCTTCACACACGGAGGGCCCGGGTTTGATTCCCAGCGAGTGGAAACATTTGGACAAGTTTCCTTACACCTGTTGTCCTCCTCACCTAGCAGCAAATAGGTACCTGGGTGTTGGGGGTCGCATCCTGGGGACAAGATTGAGGACCCCAGTGGAAATAAGTTAGACCTCAATGACGTGCTTTCTTGGGTTATCCTGGGTGGCTAACCCTCCGGCGTTAAAAATCCAAACGAAATCTTATCTTATCCTTCATTATCCAAGCCTATCCCACACTATTCTAGGCTATTCCATACTATCCTAGGCTATCCCAGCCTATCCCACACTATCCTAGCCTACCCTAACCTATCTCACACTCTTTTATCACACACCATCCTATCCTATCCCACACTATCCTAGCCTATCCCACCATATCTTACACTATCCTTGCCTATCCCACACTATCCTAGGCTATCCCAGCCTATCCTAGCCTATGCCACACTACACTAGGCTATCCTAACCTATCCCACACTATCCTAGCCAATCCAACACTAACCTAAGCTATCCCAACTTATCCTAGCCTACCCCACTATAATAGGCTATCCCAGTCTACCATAACCTATCCATCACAATCTTAGGCTATCCTATCCCACTATCCTATTCTATTCCAGCCTATTCTAGCCAGTCAAAAACTATCCTGGGCTATCCAAGCCTATCCAACACTCTCCTAGGCTAATCTAGCCTATCCCACAGAATCTTAGGCAGTTCCAGCATATCCAAGCTTATACCACACTATCATAGGCTAACCCAGCCTATCCCACACTATCCTAGACTATCCCAGCCTATAATAACCTATCCTACATAACACAAGGCTTTCCCAGCCTATCCCAGAATATCCCACAGTATCCAAGACTATCCCAGCCCATTACTCACTATCCTAGGCTATCATAGTTTATCCTACATTATCCTACACTATCATAGCCTATCCCACACTATTCTAGGCTATCCTAACATATCCCCTAATATCCTATGCTCTTCCAGCCTATCCTAGCCAATCACCCACAATCCTAGGCTATACCAGACTGTCCCACACTATCTTAGGCTATCCCAGCCTATCTTTGTTTATCCCACACTATCCCAACCTATCCAGATTATCCTAGGCTATTCCAGCCTATCCCACAATATCCTAAGATTTTCAAGCCTATCCCACACTTAGGCTATCCCAGCCTATCTTTGCTTATTCCACACTATCTTAGGCTATTCCAGCCTATTCAGACTATCCTAGGCTATTCCAGCCTATCCCACACTATCTTAGGGTATTCCAGTTTATCCCACACTATTATCTTAGCTTATCTCACACTATCCTAGGCTATCCCAGGCTATAATAGCCTATCCTACACTATCCTTGGTTATCCCAGCCTATCCTAGCCTGACACTATCCTAGTCTATCCCAGCCTCTCCCAAACTATCCTAGGCTATCCCAGCCTGTCCCACACTATCCTAGGCCATCACAGCCTATCCCATTCCACACAGTTGATTTCCTAGACTATCCCACAATATCCTATGCTATGCTAGCCTATTCCACACTATACTAGGCTATCCCAGCCTATCCCACATTATCTTAGGTTATCCCAGCCTATCTTAGGTTATCCTAGCCTATCTTAAGTTATCCCACACTATCCTAGGCTATCCTAGCCTATCCCACACTATCCTAGGGTATCCCACACTCTCTTAGGTTATCCCAGCCTATCCTACCCTATCTAAGAATTTCCTAGATTATCCCACACTATCCTAGGATTTTCTAGACTTTCCCACACTATCATAGGGTATCCTAGCCTATTCCACACTATCCTAGGCTATCCTAGCCTATCCCTCACTATACTAGGCTATCCCAGCCTATCCTACACTATCTTAGGCTATCCCAGCCTATCCTGCACTATCCTAGGCTATCCCAGCCTATCTTAGCTTATCCCACACTATTGAGCATTGCAGTGTCTACAAGGTGAAAAACACTTTCATATACCACTTGCAACTCCTACGCACACAATCAACGAACCCTATTTGATTGTCACACTTGTCGACTAGTTGCATATTGTTCGTATAGTCGACGACAGCAGCTGGCTTTACAATATGCTCATTGTTGTCCCTCTTCACTCTGTACCATCACGATTCTGTGGATGGTTGACAGCAATGTCATGTTCTGTTTTTCATGCCACATCAGTGCCATGATGTCATTGGTATGAAATGCTTGCACTGCACCTTCACCACTGCTTCCACTGAACCTTGGCATATGTTTTCTATTTCTTCTCACTGTTCCACATATATCGGTATTGTTCACACTGAGGAAATCAGTGAGAATAGTGCTTGTATACCAGTTGTCTGTGAACAATGCATGTCCCTTGCCAAGGTATGGCTCCATCATCTTGCAAACATCACCAGAAATGCCCAACATCTGCCTGGTATTGTAGAGTGTATTTTTACCTGTGTAGATAATGACAACCAACACAATACCAATCTTACAGTCACACATTATGAAGAGTTTTATACCAAAGCGATTATGTTTGCTTGGTATAAATTGTTTGAATGACAGGCTCCCCTTGAACAGAATCAAGGACTCGTCAATAACCTTCTTGAATGTAATAATGTTGGTAGAATTACCGACAATATGTAAAGTGCAACTAATGTGACATTTTTATTATGGCAATGTTTCACTCTCCAGGAGCTTTGTCAAGCTGTTACAAACAGTACATGGACACAGAGGGTATATATAGGCTCAGAGTGAGGTGCAATACTAGTAGTTGTAGTAGTAGTAGCAGTGAGATAAGTTGTAGTAGTAGTAGTAGTACTAATACAATATGGTAGAACAATTAACTTGCAAATGAGTAAAAGGATATAAAAGTTATTACTTGGGTAACATAAAAATAGGTCAGACAAATATTTTTATAGGAGGCTGGATAGAAAAGGCCTGCTTCAGTGTTCATTCTCTGTAATGAGCTTGTTTACTGTTTTCAAGAATCCTCCTGAAAACAGTAAACCATGCCATCACATAGTCTCTCCTGCTAATACTACACAAGCACATTACAGAGAATGAACAATGAAACAGACCTTCTCTATCCAGCCTCCTATAAAAATATTTGTCTACCCTATTTTTATGTTACCCAAGTAATAACTTTAATATACTTTTACTCATGTGCAAGTTAATTGTTCTACCATATTGTATTAGTACTACTACTACTACAACTTATATCAGTACTACTACTACTACCACTAGATTGCACCTCACTCTGAGCCTATATATACCCTCTGTGTCCATGTACTGTTTGTAACGGCTTGATGAAACTCCTGGAGAGCGAAACATTGCCACAATAAAAATGTCACATTAGTTGCACTTGTGTCCTTTTACTTTACAACGTTCTTGAATAAATAAAAGTAGGCACAAAATTTTTGCTTCAGATACATAACACTTCCCAGAGTTTGTATAGGAGGTCATATCTGTTGGGCGTATTCCTGTCTTAGAAGTGCAACATTCGTAGCAACAGAGTGAATCTCTTGCAGGGAAGGTCATGGATGACTGGAGTACTGATGAAGTAGTCTGTGGACCAGTAGTGTGCTATATTGTTCTTATATGTATGTGGCATAAGCATGACAGTGCCAAGGAATAAATACATTTCAGTCAGCCACAGTTGTATCTTTCCACCTGCACTGCCATGACAATTCTGTAACCTCTGTGTTGTCCATTGTATAGTAGTAATGACTGTTGGTCTGGGTGACAATCAGGTTCATTATAGACCATACCCCCGGCCGGGATTGAACCCGCGGTCATAGAGTCTCAAAACTCCAGCCCGTCGCGTTAGCCACTAGACCAGCTAGCCACAATAAGATTCATCCAACTAGGTATATTTCTACACCATAGGAAGGTTAGCACAGGCACCACTGTGACCACAAATGCAAGTTTTTACAGACGAATCTCCAGCTAGCGTGGCCGTGACGAACTCTAGCTCAAGTCCCTTCACTGCCGTCAACATGACTCAAGAAATCGTAATGACACAATTGCAAACAAACCATACCCCCGGCCGGGATTGAACCTGCGGTCATAGAGTCTCAAAACTCCAGCTCGTTGCATTTGTGGTCACAGTGGTGCCTGTGCTAACCTTCCTATGGTGTAGAAATATACCTAGTTGGATGAATCTTATTGTGGCTAGCTGGTCTAGTGGCTAACGCGACGGGCTGGAGTTTTGAGACTCTATGACCGCGGGTTCAATCCCGGCCGGGGGTATGGTCTGTTTGCAATCGTGTCATTACGATTTCTTGAGTCAGGTTCATTATAGGCTCATCAAAGTATAGTTGGAAATAGTCTAACTCTAGAATCATTTGTGATGGGACATTCTGACATGATGCTACTTCCACTGGCACCAAAACTGCAAGGATATGGCATGAATGTCTATTTTCTGCCCAGTTCGATTCGCGGTTTGGTGGTGCAGGGTGGACCTGTGGCACGGGGCATGGGGGAGCTGGAGGAGGGACGGGAGTGGAGGCAGCACATGGTTGAGAGGGTACGGAGCGGTCCTTTGTCTGCCCACCCACCGAGCCACGAGGTCCAGGCACTGTGCCACCCACCTCTTCCTCCATTTCAGCATACTCCCCTTCATGATCAGTATCACTATCAGTGGCTGGGGTTTTGGATTGTGATCTCCCACAACCCTTGTGGACTGCATATGGTACACTGCCTGAACGTAGGCGATGACGCCTAAAAATATGTTTCACCGGGAATAATGAATATCACTTTCACTCAACGAATCCTCTATGGGCATAAAATTGATTTTATCATTGTCACTTATATCACTTTCACTATCATCAGCACCAAAACCTTGGGAAAATGATAATTTCCTCTTGCCTTTGGGTAGTAACACTAGCCACCCCAGAAGTACTGGGCTGAGGGTCTGCTGTGGCCACACTGGCCACCCCAGAAGTGCTGGGCTGAGGGTCTGGTATGGCCACACTGTCTACACTGGCCACACCAGAGGTGTTGGGCTGAGGGTCATTGGGGTTATCATCAACATTTCCACTAAATCCTTGATAATTAGTGGCCATATAGGTGTCATATCCACTAAACTCATGTTCTGTATCACTTTCCTCAAATAAGAGCGCTAATATGCCGAGGCGTGAGTGAATCATAGGGGTTTGCCATGATGTTGACCCAAGATGGAGCTGAAACTAACTGGTGCTACCATGTGGTACTGCGGTGTCCCCAGTTTTTCTCATACTGTGCACACTGAGTGCGCAGACCCATTCTCTCATGTTTATGCCACTCAGGCCTATCACGCCAAATTTGAAGGCAGGAAAAATTAAACATAGATCTACGTTTGGAGTGCTAGCGGTACAAATGTAGATCTACGTTTGGAGAGCTAGCAGTACAAATGTAGATCTACGTTTGGAGCACTAACGGTACAAACGTAGATCTACGTTTGGACAATTTAAGGGTTAAATGCCTCTATTATGGCATCTTTTTAAATGAATATTAAGCAAATCAGTGTAATATATCATGAAGATAGGCTCTATGAAATATTAACCAGATCAGTAATGTACTACAGAGATATGCTCTATGAAATATTAACCAGATTAGTAATGTACTACAGAGATATGCTCTATGAAATATTAACCAGATCAGTAATGTACTACAGATATATGCTCTATGAAATATTAACCCTTTCAGGGTCCAAGGCCCAAATCTGGAGTCACGCACCAGTGTCCAAGAATTTTAAAAAAAAAAATTTGTTATTTTTTCTTATGAAATCGTAGAGAATCTTTCTGTGAAGGTAATAAAACAAAAAGTACGAAATTTGGTGGAAAATTGACGAAATTATGCTCTCGCGAATTTTGATGTGTCAGCGATATTTACAAATCGGTGATTTTGCCGACTTTGACTCCCATTTTAGGCCAATTACATTATTCCAATCAACCAAATTCTTAGCTATTTCACTAGTATTACTTCTATTCTATCGATTGAGCACAAGAAATCGCCAAGTCAACTGTTTCAACTACAAAATAAAGTGATCGGAAATTGTTAATTTGGCCAATTTAACACAAAGTTCAAAATATTCCAATTTCAAAATAGGGTCCAGAATAAACAATGTAGGCATTCCTGGCACTAAACTAACATTTCCTCTGTTCATTAGTTATGTTTTGAGGCTTTACAAATAAATTTCATTTTGATTTTTTATTCACATAATGAATTTTTATTCACACCAAAAAATAGAAGATTTACTGTTATGCAATACTGTAATAATTGTATAAATATCATCACCATATTTGTGAATGTATATTAGACCCACCAGCTGACGTGTATTAGACGTGTGAGGTCGTTTGTTTACTCTTGAATATCGGCAAAAATTTAACATTTCCGCTACTTTGAGCTCAGTTTCAAGCCATTTCCAATGCTAAAACCAATCAAAATCATCTCTATTTCTGTAATATGTCTTCCATTCTATCAAATGAGACCAAGAAATCGCAAATACAACTATAAAAAAACATACGAAAAAACACTGCAAAGTTGCTGTTTTAATCGAAAAATCATGATTTCATTTTTTTTCTCTCATTATACACAGTGTGCTGCAGGATCTGTTTTATGTGGTGCACACATACCACATAGATGCATTCTCTCATATCTAGGCCCAAATGTACCACTCACAGTTTATCAGAGTGAGCTGAGCTCATGGCGTAGATCTACGGTTTGGACCCTGAACGTAAAGCCGTAGATCTACGGGACGGACCCTGAAAGGGTTAACCAGATCAGTAATGTACTACAGATATATGCTCTATGAAATATTAACCAGATCAGTAATGTACTACAGAGATATGCTCTATGAAATATTAACCAGATCAGTAATGTACTACAGAGATATGCTCTGTGAAATATTAACCAGATTAGTAATGTACTACAGAGATATGCTCTATGAAATATTAACCAGATTAGAGGGAAATACAAGAGATAAGCTGATATAAAAAAAATGAGGCTAGAGTAGGGTGGCCTCACTTATACAGCAAGTTAGGTTCTGGGATACAGCAGCAAAGTGAAAAATCACTGAAAAGTGAAACATCGCTTGTTTCACTTTCAAATACAGTGGTATCTTGACTTAGAAATTTAATTCATTCTGTGAGTGAGCTCGTAACTCACATATCAAATCAATTTTCCTCACTGAAATTAATTGAAATGCCATTAATCCATTCCAGCCCCCAAAAAACCACCCAAATTTTTTTGTTACAGGTTTTTAAATAGAAAATGTATTTATAAATAAGATATATAATCCACCCACTACCATCTCATTCTAGCCACCACCCTCACTACTCCACCCACCACCATCTCTACTCCACAAACCATTATCACTACTCGATCCACCACCCTCACTACTCCACCCACCACCATCTCTACTTCACCCACCACCCTCACTACTCCACCTACCACCATCTCTACTACACCCACCACCCTCACTACTCCACCCACCACCAGATATCTCTACTACACCCACCACCCTCACTACTCCACCCACCACCCTCACTACCCCACCCACCACCCTCACTACTCCACCCACCACCATCTCTACTACACCCACCACCCTCACTACACCCACCACCCTAACTACCCCACCCACCACCCTCACTACCCCACCCACCACCATTTCTACTACACCCACCACCCTCACTACTCCATCCACCACTCACACTACTCCACCCACCACCCTCACTACTTCCCCCACCACCATATCTACTCCATCCACCATTATCACTACTCCATCCACCACCATCGCTACTCCACCCACCACCATTACTACTTCACCCACCACTATCAGAACTTCACTCACCACCATCACTACTACACCCAGCACTCCACCCACCACCATCACTACTCCACCTACCACCATCACTATTCCACCCACCATCACTGTTCCACCTGCCACTATCACTACTCCACCCACCACCATCACTACTCCACCCACAATCACTATTCCACCCACTACTATCACTACTCCACCCACCACTATCACTACTCCACCCACCACTATCAGTATTCCACCCACCACCATCACTACTCCACCCACCACCATCACTACTCCACCCACCACTATCAATACTCCACTCACCACTAACAGTACTCCACCCACCACTATCAGTACTCAACCCAAAACCATCACTACTCCACCCACCACTATCAGTACTCCACCCACCACTATCAGTACTCCACCCACCAACATCACTACTCCACTCACCACCATCACTACTCCACCCACCACCAACACTACTCCACCCACCACTATCAATACTCCACCCACCACTTTTGCTACTCCACCCACCACTATCAGTACTCCAACCACCACCATCACTACTCCACCCACCATTATCAGTACTCCATCCACCACCACTACTCCACCCACCATTATCAGTATTCCACCCACCATCATCACTACTTCACCCATCATTATCAGTACTCCATCCACCATTATCACTCCTCCACCCACCACTATCACTACTCCACCCACCACTATCACTACTCCACCCACCACTATCACTACTCCACCCACCACTATCACTAATCCACACACTACCATCACTACTCCACCCACCATTATCAGTGCTCCACCCACCACCATCACTACTCCACCCACCACTATCAATACTCCACCCACCACTATCAGTACTCCACCAACCACCATCACTACTCCACCCACCACTATCAGTACTCCACCCACCACTATCAGTACTCCACCCACCACTATCAGTACTCCACCCACCACCATCACTACTCCACCCACCACTATCAGTACTCCACCCACCACTATCAGCACTCCACCCACCACTATCAGTACTCCACCCACCATTATCAGTACTCCACCCACCACCATCACTACTCCACCTACCACTATCAGTACTCCACCCACCACTATCAGCACTCCACCCACCACTATCAGTACTCCACCCACCACTATCAGTACTCCACCCACCACCATCAGTACTCCACACACCACTATCAGTACTCCACCCACCACTATCAGCACTCCACCTACCATCACTACTCCACCCACCACTATCAGTACTCCACCCACCACCATCACTACTCCACACACCACTATCAGTACTCTACCCACCACTATCAGTACTCCACCCACCATTATCAGTACTCCACCCACCACTATCAGTACTCCACCACTATCAGTACT
This sequence comes from Cherax quadricarinatus, assembly GCF_038502225.1. Taxonomy (NCBI): domain Eukaryota; kingdom Metazoa; phylum Arthropoda; class Malacostraca; order Decapoda; family Parastacidae; genus Cherax; species Cherax quadricarinatus. The sequence continues at coordinate 31,669,431 of NC_091335.1, forward strand.
CCACCCACCACTATCAGTACTCCATCCACCACTATCAGTACTCCACCCACCACTATCAGTACTCCACTCACCACCATCACTACTCCACCCACCACTATCAGTACTCCACCCACCACCATCACTACTCCACCTACCACTATTAGTACTCCACCCACCACTATCAGCACTCCACCCACCACCATCAGTACTCCACCCACCACTATCAGTACTCCACCCACCACCATCACTACTCCACACACCACTATCAGTACTCCACCCACCACTATCAGCACTCCACCTACCATCACTACTCCACCCACCACTATCAGTACTCCACCCACCACCATCACTACTCCACACACCACTATCAGTACTCTACCCACCACTATCAGTACTCCACCTACCATTATCAGTACTCCACCCACCACTATCAGTACTTCACCCACCACTATCAGTACTCCATCCACCACTATCAGTACTCCACCCACCACTATCAGCACTCCACCCACCACTATCAGTACTCCACCCACCACTATCAGTACTCCATGCACCACTATCAGTACTCCACCCACCACTATCAGCACTCCACCCACCACTATCAGTACTCCACCCACCACTATCAGTACTCCATGCACCACTATCAGTACTCCACCCACCACTATCAGCACTCCACCCACCACTATCAGTACTCCACCCACCTTAATTAATGTTTCTGGAAAAATTCTGTGTGTTGAAATAGAGGTTATCACTTCCCTGGATTTATACAAGAACCAAACAAGGGATGAGGTGCCTCACTACAATCTGGGATTAGTGTGGGAGTATTATCCTTCCAGTTATGTCTTGGAAGAGCATGTGGGATGGGACAAAGTACCTGACATTCCTCTGGGTAGAGTTGTATTTGACTTCAAGTACACCGCCAATTAGTGGCATATCTGAAGCTCACTGGTAACTCGCATTTTGGCTTCCAACTCAAAGCAAAAGTCAACTGAGTGACGACTTGTATCTTGGAAAACTCCCCAATTAGGACACTGCTAAGTCAAGGTACCACTGTATATATAAAAACCTGATAACACATTTACACTATCATATGGTATAAACCTTGGTAATAAATACCGACAATTTGGTTTAGAAAGACACGTAAGCAAACACTATGACATATTTATTAGAAAACGTTTCGGTCCATGGACCTTGATCAAAGTCCCAGGACCGAAACGTTTTCTAATAAATATGTCATAGTGTTTGCTTACGTGTCTTTCTAAACCACACTATCATATATTAAGCGAACAATAGAGGTAGGCCTAAAAGAATGCATATACAGTACACACATTAGTCACCTTAAAATATTTTCATCCTTAGCTTATAATCAGTGATGAATATATTTATTTTATGAAGTCTGAATAAATGAAGAATGGGGATAACTGAAGACGGCTTCATTAGCAAAATGCCATAAAGCAAAGTGCTGTGAAGTGAATCCTTCTTGTATAACTGAAAGGAAATTTGTTGAGTAGACATAAATATGTATAACTAGAATTATCACTTTGTCTAGAGCTCTAGAAATGCAAATTCCCTATGAATATCTAGGAAACACTGTACTCATATTTACTGTATTTAATACACACCAAGACAAGAGCTAATCTATAAACTTTCTTTGTAGCTTAAAGATACAATAAATAATGGATGTACAACACCCTGGCTGTAACAATTCACAATTCACCCTTTCAATGTCGGTGACATATAGGTATGTCTTACAAGCCAGTGTTGATGACTATTAATACCCCAAAACTCTAGCGGCTTCAAATCTAGCAAGAGACAGCTGGTAGATCTACATGTGAGAGAATGGGTTTGCATGGTCAGTGTGTGCTGTTTAAAAAAAAAATCCTGCAGCACGCAGTGCATGAGAGAAAGAAAAAAAACTCCAACTGTGTTTTTGGATTAAAATGTCGACTCTGAGATGTACTATTTTCGTATGGTATTTATGGGTGTAGTCTCGTTTTCTTGGACTTATTTGATAGATTGGAAGATACAGTGAACCCTCAACCATTAGTCCGTTCCAGAGAGCTTGCCATTGGTCAAATTTGCCATTGGTCGAATTAATTTTCCCTATAAGAAATAATATAAATAGAATTAATCCGTTCCTGACACCTCAAAGTATGAAAAAAAAACTGACTGGCACACTGAGCTAGAAATCTATACAGATATTGACGAATGTATTAATAATTTTCTAAAAAAGACCCAATACCTCTATAACAAGCACTGCCCTAAAAAAACTGAACAGATGACAGCTAAGAGACTGAACAGTCCCTGGCTAACACCCAGCATCCTCAAATCCAAAAATATAAAGCACCTATATGAAAAACAGTACAGAATGGGTCACATAACCAGAGACCAAACAAAACGTTACTCGTCAATCCTAACCAGCCTGATAAGAAGCGCTAAAAAAACTGTATTATGAGAACAGATTATTCAACTTAAAAGGAGATATAAAAAAGACCTGGGAAACCCTATCAGAAATTCTAGGAACAAAAAAGATATCAGGAAATAGCACAATTGAACTAACAAAACTAGATGAACCCCAACTCCCACCTACTGAAACAGCAAACAGACTCAATGATTTCTTCTCCACCATAGGAAAAAATCTTGCCAATAAAATCCCAAGCTCAAATACCCCACCCAATGACTACCTCACTGGAAACTACCCGAACATACTGTTCCTAGCTCCGACTAACCCAACAGAAGTCCCCCTTATTTTCAACACACTAAAAAACAAGACAGGAGATTTAAATACTTTACCACCCTTTATATACAAAAAAGCATCACCAAGTGCTGTCACCAATCATTGCAACACTTTAACAAATCCATCGAATCCTCTACCTTCCTTACAGTTCTCAAAATAGCGAGGGTCATCCTGATCCATAAAGGAGGAGACCAAACAGACTTGAACAACTATAGGCCAATATCCAACTTACACCCTCTCTATAAAATCTTTGAAAAATTAATTCATAAGCGAATCTATTCCTACCTCATCTCCCACAACATACTCAACCCCTGTCAGTTTGGGTTCAGGCCTAATAAAAATACAAATGATGCTATTATACACATGCAGAACAAATATACACTGCAATAGAGAAAAAAGAAGTCCCACTGGAGATCTTCATTGATTTACGTAAAGCTTTTGATACAGTTGACCATGATTTGCTCCACGTAAAATTGTCGCACTATGGTATAAGAGGGCACACCCTCAACTACCTAAAGTCATACCTCAGCAACAGAAGCTAATATGTGTACACAAATGGAGCAAACTCTTCTGCACAGCCAATTACAGTTGGTGTCCCACAGGGAAGTGTCCTTGGCCCTCTTCTCTTTCTCGTTTACATAAATGACCTACCAAATGCATCGCAACTACTCAAACCCACACTATTTGCAGATGACACTACATACATCTTCTCTCACCCGAGCCCAGTCAATCTAGCCAATACTGTGAATAACGAATTACAGAAAATATCTATCTGGATGATGACTAACAAACTTACTCTCAACAATGACAAAATCTACTGCATTCAGTTTGGTAACAGAGCCACAGATCACCTATCACAAAGCTCACAGAGGGAAAATTCTTAGGAATCTACCTTGATAAGACTCAAATTTGAAACACATGTACAACAAATTTCCCAGACCATAGGCATACTATCGAAGATACAGTTTTATGTTCCACAGTGAGCCCTCCTGGCCCTATATCACTCACTTATTTGCCCCTATCTCACATATGGAATTTGTGTATGGGGCTCAACAACAATAAACCATCTCAGACCATTAATTACCCAACAAAAGGCTGCAGTCAGAATAACAAATTCCCACTACAGGCAGCACACTCCACCAATATTCAAAACTCTAAACCTACTCACCATACAAAACATCCATACTTATTATTGTACTTACTACATACATAGAACTCGGATATAAACCCTCCCCTCAAACTTCTCCTTACCAACCTCAACAGAACACATGACCATAACACAAAGGACAGATCACTCTTTGATGTTCCTCCTGTCCACCTCACACTATGCAAAAACTCAATGCACATAAAAGACCCAAAAATCTGGAATTCATTACCTGTGAATATAAAAGAAACACTGTTTATAAATTCAAGTCTTTTCTTAAAAATCACTTACTCACCCTCAACTAAATAAATACTGAATAAATGTATCTCATAAATGTTTACCCTGTGACCCAATCAAACTTTGTTATTTTTAATTACATTATCTAACAGAATACTCCATTCTACTGAATGCTCAGCAACATAGTAAATGACCATATGACCTGTCTTTGAAATACTCATTTGTGCTTAATTGTTAATTGTTTACAATAATGTTTACCACTGAATATATCAATGCTTAGTTAATCTTAAGTTAATTTTAAGCCTGCCCATAATGCTCTGCATACAAGGGGCTTTGGCATGCTATACTTAACCACTGTATTTCTTTGTACTTCTATGTATCATGTTCAAATTAGTAATAAATAAATAAATAAAAAAAATAAAGATTAAATATAAATATACATACAGAAAAAATTACAAATAAATATAAAGCACTAATAAAATGGATAAATTTAACATCACACTTGCCTTTATTGACTTATCTTTACTGACTCAACTTGTTGGTGTATGAACATCAAAATGGTATACAATACCGACAGGTTGGTAGGTAAGACACATAGGCAACAGTTAGGCAACTTTATTCCGAAACGTTTCGCCTACACAGTAGGCTTCTTCAGTCGAATACAGAAAGTAGGCAGGAACAGTAGAGATGTGAAGACGATGTAATCAGTCCATCACCCTTGAAGTCGTAGAATTTGAGGTTGTCAGTCCCTCAGCCTGGAGAAGTTCAGTTCCATAGTCAGGAACTATCTGAAGATCAAGCGACAGTGCGGAGACTTAAATACTGTCGGAAGGAAAGGTGCAGAGTAGTAGTAGTAGTGAGAATGTAGCCACTGAGAGGTCAGGTCCCTCTCAGATCCAACAGTTCTCACTGTTGGATCTGAGAGGGACCTGACCTCTCAGTGGCTACATTCTCACTACTACTACTACTCTGCACCTTTCCTTCCGACAGTATTTAAGTCTCCGCACTGTCGCTTGATCTTCAGATAGTTCCTGACTATGGAACTGAACTTCTCCAGGCTGAGGGACTGACAACCTCAAATTCTACGACTTCAAGGGTGATGGACTGATTACATCGTCTTCACATCTCTACTGTTCCTGCCTACTTTCTGTATTCGACTGAAGAAGCCTACTGTGTAGGCGAAACGTTTCGGAATAAAGTTGCCTAACTGTTGCCTATTGTTGGTGTATGACAGACACATAGGAGGCAAGAGGAAGACAAGTTTATTATGCTTCAATATGATGCTAATATCATCTCTACAGCTTATTTATCTATCACAATTCATCTAATATGACATTATAAACAATATTAATAACATAGAAACATGATATATACTCCAGAATGAATAAAATATGTCAATGTTGGTGTATGACAAAACACGTAGGAGGCAAGAGGCTTCAATATGACTCTAATATCATCTCTACGGCTTATTTATCTATCACAATTCATCTAATGTGACATTATAAACAATATTAATAACATAGAAACATGATATATACTCTAGAATGAATAAAATTTGCCATAATGTATGAAAGGAGTAAATGGTGTAAGTGTTATTGTTGGGTTTAAGGGCCACCACTGGGAGAAGTCGTGCTGGTGGTGGTGGAGGATTTTGCCAGCACCACCATCACACTTAACCCTTTGAGGGTTTCGGACGTACTAGTACGGCTTACGACCCAGGGTTTTTGACGTACTAGTATGCCTAAATTCTAGCGCCCTCAAATCTAGTGGGAGAAAGCTGGTAGGCCTCCATATGAAAGAATGGGTGTATGTGGTCAGTGTGCATGGTATAAAAAAATCCTGCAGCACACAGTGCATAATGAGAAAAAAAAAACTTTGACCTTTTTTTTGGAATAAAACAGCGACTTTGCACTGTATTTTTGTATGGTATTTATTGTTGTATTCTAGTTTTCTTGGTCTCAATTTATAGAATGGAAGGCATATCATAGAAATTGAGATGATTTTGACTGGTTTTACAACGAAAAGTACCTTGAAATTGAGCTCAAAGTAGCAGAAATGTTCGATTTTTACCAAAGTTCAAAAGTAAACAAATCATGCCAAGCGTCCAATTCACGTCAACTGGTGAGTCTAATATTCTTTTGCAAGTGCGCCAATATGATTCATACCATTTTTTACACTAATGCAGTAGTCTGCATAACAGTAAATCTTCTATTTTTTGTGAGAATAAAAATTCAAAGTGGAAAGCAAAAGAATGTAAGAGGGGCCTTGAGACGTGACCAATGAACAGAGGAAATGTCATTTTAGTGCCAGGAATGTATTTCTTGTTTGTTCTGGACCCTATTCGGAAATTGGCATCTTTTGAAATTTGTGTGAAATTGGCAAAATTGCTAAATTCTGACCACTGAACTGGATAGTTGAAATTGGTAAATGGGTGGTTTCTTGCACTCATTCAATAGAAAATATGGAGTTCTAGCGAAATATTCATGTTTTTTGTCGATGAGTACAGTGGAACTGGCTGAAAATGGGGCTCAAAGTGGGCAAAATCGCCGATCCGTAAACATTGCTGAGACCGCTAACTTCGCGAGAGCATAATTCCGTAAGTTTTCCATCAAATTTCTTTTCCACTTCCCCATGGACAAAATATATATATAATATATGCAGTATATACAGTAGGGCCCCACTTATACGGCTGGTTAGGTTCCAGGCTACCGCCGTAAAGCGGAAACCGCCGTAAAGTGGAACACCCTTTTTTTCCACTTACAAATGCATATAAACCTAGATAACAAGTTTACACTAACATATATTAAGTTAGCAATAGAACCAGGCATCAAAAAACAATAAAAAGTACAATACACACATAGTGCACTCATTACTTACCTTAAAATATTTATAGTCTTAATCTAGGGTGAGACAAGTAGTATTTATTGTAAGAAATCAAGTGTGGTATGTATGGTAGTCAGCCAGGCTACCATACCAGGCCACCCCACCCACACATACAATTCTATGATATTTAAGCATCCCAGAGCGATAAAATGTATATACAGTTCACTCATTACTTACCTTAAAATATTTGTAGTCTTTATGTAGGGTCAGGAGTAAGTAAATGAGATAAAACAAATAAATGAGAGAGAGAAAGAATGAGTGCATGAGAGAGGACAGGCGCAGAGTTATGTAAACAAACCAGGCGAAGGTAAGTTTTGTAAACAAAGTGTACACGTCTGGTTTGTGTACAAGTTACATTGTGTACAGGTTGTCTCTACATTGATACGGTAGAATAAATAAAGAAGAACACTCCCATTCTCATGTAACATCATTTTCAGAAGAAATGATGCTCTGAGTGAAGGCAATGGAAATAAGTCACTCTGATTTTTTTGGGTTATCCTAGGTTCTCTATACATATGTTGTTATGTATGATAATCTATGTAACTGTATTTGTGTATACCTGAATAAACTTACATACATACGAAAGGAATAATTTTCTACAGTTACCCCCAGTAACACATTTTCTCTTATGTTAGATTAGAGAAAATGTTATTCTTGGCGTCACTTGCACAAGTTATCTGGCTACCACATCTCATATTTATGTTTATTTATTCTATTGTGGGGTGTATTTATCATCTTTGTGTGTTATGTATCGTGTTTATTATATAATTTTGAAAAAAATATCATGGATGGATTAATGAAAATGTGTATATTAATGTAATATACAACATTTAATGAGACTCGGTGATTATTATTATTATTATTGTCATTTCTAATATGGCGTCACTTGTGCAAGTCGTCTGCTACCACATCTCATATTTATGTTTATTTATTCTATTGTGGGGTGTATTTATCATCTTTGTGTGTTATGTATCGTGTTTATTATATAATTTTGAAAAAAATATCATGGATGGATTAATGAAAATGTGTATATTAATGTAATATACAACATTTAATGAGACTCGGTGATTATTATTATTATTATTGTCATTTCTAATATGGCGTCACTTGTGCAAGTCGTCTGCTACCACATCTCATATTTATGTTTATTCTATTGTGGGGTGTATTTATCATCTTTTTATGTTATGTATCTTGTTTATTATATAATTTTGAAAAAAATATCATAGATGGATTAATGAAAATGTGCATTTAACGTAATATACGACATTTAAATGAGACTCGATGATTATTATTATCATTACTAATATGACGTCTGGAGACATAAGACACTCTTACTGATTTTAATGTGTACCTGCATGCCAGCACAGTATGTAAGTTTATTTAAGTACAGGTATACATAAGTATAATTATCAGAGTATATATAAAATATGAAATAACTTTTAAAAACATTTGAAATTTTGGAGTTTCCAGATAAAATGGAGAGACTTAGTGCTTACTGAGCTCACGAAGAATGTAAACAAACAGAGTGGGGCGCAGTGACTGTATTAGAAAGTCAGGTGAGGGGAGCCGTATAGCGAGTTTTGGTCATAATTTGAAATGACTGTATTAGCGGAACGCCGTAAAGTGAAACGCCGTAAAGCGGGGCCCTGCTGTATATATATATATACATGTATATATATATATATATATATATATATATATATATATATATATATATATATATATATATATATATATATATAGGAAAGGTAGGGGGTGTGTGGACCAGGTGTTTACAGTGAAACATATAAGTGAACAGTATTTAGATAAGGCTAAAGAGGTCTTTGTGGCATTTATGGATTTGGAAAAGGCGTATGACAGGGTGGATAGAGGGGCAATGTGGCAGATGTTGCAAGTGTATGGTGTAGGAGGTAGGTTACTGAAAGCAGTGAAGAGTTTTTACGAGGATAGTGAGGCTCAAGTTAGAGTATGTAGGAAAGAGGGAAATTTTTTCCCAGTAAAAGTAGGCCTTAGACAAGGATGTGTGATGTCACCGTGGTTGTTTAATATATTTATAGATGGGGTTGTAAGAGAAGTAAATGCGAGGGTCTTGGCAAGAGGCGTGGAGTTAAAAGATAAAGAATCACACACAAAGTGGGAGTTGTCACAGCTGCTGTTTGCTGATGACACTGTGCTCTTGGGAGATTCTGAAGAGAAGCTGCAGAGATTGGTGGATGAATTTGGTAGGGTGTGCAAAAGAAGAAAATTAAAGGTGAATACAGGAAAGAGTAAGGTTATGAGGATAACAAAAAGATTAGGTGATGAAAGATTGGATATCAGATTGGAGGGAGAGAGTATGGAGGAGGTGAATGTATTCAGATATTTGGGAGTGGACGTGTCAGCGGATGGGTCTATGAAAGATGAGGTGAATCATAGAATTGATGAGGGAAAAAGAGTGAGTGGTGCACTTAGGAGTCTGTGGAGACAAAGAACTTTGTCCTTGGAGGCAAAGAGGGGAATGTATGAGAGTATAGTTTTACCAACGCTCTTATATGGGTGTGAAGCGTGGGTGATGAATGTTGCAGCGAGGAGAAGGCTGGAGGCAGTGGAGATGTCATGTCTGAGGGCACTGTGTGGTGTGAATATAATGCAGAGAATTCGTAGTTTGGAAGTTAGGAGGAGGTGCGGGATTACCAAAACTGTTGTCCAGAGGGCTGAGGAAGGGTTGTTGAGGTGGTTCGGACATGTAGAGAGAATGGAGCGAAACAGAATGACTTCAAGAGTGTATCAGTCTGTAGTGGAAGGAAGGCGGGGTAGGGGTCGGCCTAGGAAGGGTTGGAGGGAGGGGGTAAAGGAGGTTTTGTGTGCGAGGGGCTTGGACTTCCAGCAGGCATGCGTGAGCGTGTTTGATAGGAGTGAATGGAGACAAATGGTTTTTAATACTTGACGTGCTGTTGGAGTGTGAGCAAAGTAACATTTATGAAGGGATTCAGGGAAACCGGCAGGCCGGACTTGAGTCCTGGAGATGGGAAGTACAGTGCCTGCACTCTGAAGGAGGGGTGTTAATGTTGCAGTTTAAAAACTGTAGTGTAAAGCACCCTTCTGGCAAGACAGTGATGGAGCGAATGATGGTGAAAGTTTTTCTTTTTCGGGCCACCCTGCCTTGGTGGGAATCGGCCAGTGTGATAATAAAAAAAAAAAAAAAAAAAAAAAAAAAAAAAATAATATATATATATATATATATATATATATATATATATATATATATATATATATATATATATATATATATATATATATATATATATATATATGCAATAAGATCACAGTAAACAGGTGATTTCAGAATATGCAAAACAACCACTGTGAAAGACTAGAGAAATTCCAAGCGCTTTCGTGACTACTCACATTATCAAGGAACTATGAAAGTAAAGAACCCAAGGAAGGTATATAAGGGGTCTGGCCAACACCTCACTATCAGATCCCACAACAGTTAAACACCTGACGCACGCCGACCCACCTGAACAGGTCCTTCGCACAACCCACCAACAAACTATTCTACCCAAGAAAATTTAAAAAATTATTATTTGTCCAGTGTATTATTAAATTCTTCCCAAATTCTATTAATTATAAATGGATCTAATTTATATAAACCAAAGGAAATATTCATATTATTGTCAAAACTGATAACATCTCACCCACTCTCTCATTTGCTCTCTTTTTACATTGCTTCACCACTCTCTTAACCTCTCTCTTTTTCTCCATATACTCTTCCCTCCTTGCATCACTTCTACTTTGTAAAAACTTCTCATATGCTAACTTTTTCTCTTTACATCATCATTCCACCAATCGCTCCTCTTCCCTCCCGCACCCACCTTCCTGTAACCACAAACTTCTGCTCAACACTCCAACACTACATTTTTAAACCTACCCCATACCTCTTCGACCCCATTGTCTATGCTCTCATTAGCCCATCTATCCTCCAATAGCTGTTTGTATCTTACCCTAACTGTCTCTTTTAGTTTATAAACCTTCACCTCTCTCTTCCCTGATGCTTCTATTCTCCTTGTATCCCATCTACTTTTTACTCTCAGTGTAGCTACAACTAAAAAGTGATCTGATATATCTGTGGCCCCTCTATAAACATGTACATCCTTAAGTCTACTCAACAGTCTTTTATCTACCAATACATAATCCGACAAACTACTGTCATTTCGCCCTACATCATATCTTGTATACTTATTTATTCTCTTTTTCTTAAAATATGTATTACCTATAACTAAACCCCTTTCTATACAAAGTTCAATCAAAAGGCTCCCATTATCATTTACACCTGGCACCCCAAACTTACCTACCACACCCTCTCTAAAAGTTTCTCCTACTTTAGCATTCAGGTCCCCTACCACAATTACTCTCTCACTTGGTTCAAAGGCTCCTATACATTCACTTAACATCTCCCAAAATCTCTCTCTCTCCTCTGCATTCCTCTCTTCTCCAGGTGCATACACGCTTATTATGACCCACTTCTCGCATCCAACCTTTACTTTAATCCACATAATTCTTGAATTCACACATTCATATTCTCTTTTCTCCTTCGATAACTGATCCTTCAACATTACTGCTACCCCTTCCTTTGCTCTAACTCTCTCACATACTCCAGATTTAATCCCATTTATTTCCCCCCACCGAAACTCCCCTGCCCCCTTCAGCTTTGTTTCGCTTAGGGCCAGGACATCCAACTTCTTTTCATTCATAACATCAGCAATCATCTGTTTCTTGTCATCCGCACTACATCCACGCACATTCAAGCATCCCAGTTTTATAAAGTTTTTCTTCTTCTCTTTAGTAAATGTCTACAGGAGAAGGGGTTACTAGCCCATTGCTCCCGGCATTTTAGTTGCCTCATACGACACGCATGGCTTACGGAGGAAAGATTCTTTTCCACTTCCCCATGGACAATATATATATAATATATATACAGTATATACAGTAGGGCCCCACTTATACGGCTGGTTAGGTTCCAGGCTACCGCCGTAAAGCGGAAACCGCCGTAAAGTGGAACACCCTTTTTTTCCACTTACAAATGCATACAAACACTAGATAACAAGTTTACACTGACATATATTAACCCTTTGAGGGTCGACAGGCCCTCTCCGAAACTCGTTCTCAGGGTCGGCCAAATTTAAAAAAAAAAAAAATTATTTTCTCTTATGAAAAGATAGAGAATCTTTTCCCGATCACAAAGACACCAAAAGTTTGAAATTTGATAGAAAACTTACGGAATTATGCTCTCGCAAAGTTAGCGGTCTCGGCGATGTTTACGCATCGGCGATTTTGCCCACTTTGAGCCCCATTTTCGGCCAATTTCACTGTACTAGTCGACAAAAAACATGAATATTTCGATAGAACTCCATTTTTTCTATCGAATTGGTGCAAGAAACCACTCATTTATGAAATTCTACTATCCAGTACAGTGGTCAGAATTTAGCAATTTTGCCAATTTCACACAAATTTCAAAAGATGCCAATTTCCGAATAGGGTCCAGAATAAACAAGAAAGACATTCCTGGCACTAAAATGACATTTCCTCTAGTCATTAGTCATGTCTCAAGGCCCCTCTTATATTCTTTTGCTTTCCACTTTGAATTTTTATTTTCACAAAAAATATAAGATTTACTGTTATGCAGACTACTGCATTAGTGTAAAAAATGGTATAAATATTATTGGTGCACTTGTGAAAGAATATTAGACTCACCAGTTGACGTGTATTGCACGCTTGGCACGATTTGTTTACTTTTGAAGTTTGGTAAAAATCGAACATTTCTCCTACTTTGAGCTCAATTTCAAGGCACCTTTCTTTGTAAAACCTGTCAAAATCATCTCAATTTCTGTAATATGTCTTCCATTCTATAAAATGAGACCAAGAAAACTAGAATACAACAATAAATACCATACGAAAATACACTGCAAAGTCGCTGATTTATTCCAAAAAAATGGTCAAAGTTTTTTTTTTCTCATTATGCACTGTGTGCTGCAGGATTTTTTTTAGACTGTGCACACTGACCACATAGACCCATTCTTTCATATGAAGGCCTACCAGCTTTCTCCCACTAGATTTGAGGCCGCTAGAATTTATGAGTACTAGTACGTCAAAAACCCCTACGCGTAAGACGTACTAGTACGACGAAAACCCTCAAAGGGTTAAGTTAGCAATAGAACCAGGCATCAAAAAACAATAAAAAAGTACAATACACACATAGTGCACTCATTACTTACCTTAAAATATTTATAGTCTTAATCTAGGGTGAGACAAGTAGTATTTATTGTAAGAAATCAAGTGTGGTATGTATGGTAGTCAGCCAGGCTACCATACCAGGCCACCCCACCCACACATACAATTCTATGATATTTAAGCATCCCAGAGCGATAAAATGTATATACAGTTCACTCATTACTTACCTTAAAATATTTGTAGTCTTAATGTAGGGTCAGGAGTAAGTAAATGAGATAAAACGAATAAATGAGAGAGAGAAAGAATGAGTGCATGAGAGAGGACAGGCGCAGAGTTATGTAAACAAACCAGGCGAAGGAAAGTTTTGTAAACAAAGTGTACACGTCTGGTTTGTGTACAAGTTACATTGTGTACAGGTTGTCTCTACATTGATACGGTAGAATAAATAAAGAAGAACACTCCCATTCTCATGTAACATCATTTTGAGAAGAAATGATGCTCTGAGTGAAGGCAATGGAAATAAGTCACTCTGACTTTTTTGGGTTATCCTAGGTTCTCTATACATATGTTGTTATGTATGATAATCTATGTAACTGTATTTGTGTATACCTGAATAAACTTACATACGAAAGGAATAATTTTCTACAGTTACCCCCAGTAACACATTTTCTCTTATGTTAGATTAGAGAAAATGTTATTCTCGGCATCACTTGCACAAGTTATCTGGCTACCACATCTCATATTTATGTTTATTTATTCTATTGTGGGGTGTATTTGTCATCTTTGTATGTTATGTATCGTGTTTATTATATAATTTTGAAAAAAAATATCATGGATGGATTAATGAAAATGTGTATATTAACGTAATATACAACATTTAATGAGACTCGGTGATTATTATTATTATTATTATTATTGTCATTTCTAATATGGCATCACTTGTGCAAGTCGTCTGCTACCACATCTCATATTTATGTTTATTCTATTGTGGGGTGTATTTATCATCTTTTTATGTTATGTATCGTGTTTATTATATAATTTTGAAAAAATATCATAGATGGATTAATGAAAATGTGCATTTAACGTAATATACGACATTTAAATGAGACTCGATGATTATTATTATCATTACTAATATGACGTCTGGAGACATAAGACACTTACTGATTTTAATGTGTACCTGCATTACAGCACAGTATGTAAGTTTATTTAAGTACAGGTATACATAAGTATAATTATCAGAGTATATATAAAATATGAAATAACTTTTAAAAACATTTGAAATTTTGGAGTTTCCAGACAAAATGGAGAGACTTAGTGCTTACTGAGCTCACGAAGAATGTAAACAAACAGAGTGGGGCGCGGTGACCGTATTAGAAAGTCAGGTGGGGGGAGCCGTATAGCAAGTTTTGGTCATAATTTGAAATGACCGTATTAGCGGAACGCCGTAAAGTGAAACGCCGTAAAGCGGGGCCCTGCTGTATATATATATATATATATATATATATATATATATATATATATATATATATATATATATATATATATATATATATATATATATACATACAGTGGACCCCCGCTTAACGATCACCTCCAAATGCGACCAATTATGTAAGTGTATTTATGTAAGTGCGTTTGTACGTGTATGTTTGGGGGTCTGAAATGGACTATTCGGTCAGTACTGGCACCTGAACATACTACTGGAATGAAAAAAGTTTGTTAACCGGGGGTCCACTGTATATATATATATTTATTATTATTTATTATCACACTGGCCGATTCCCACCAAGGCAGGGTGGCCCAAAAAAGAAAAACTTTCACCATCATTCACTCCATCACTGTCTTGCCAGAAGGGTGCTTTACATTACAGTTTTTAAACTGCAACATTAACACCCCTCCTTCAGAGTGCAGGCACTGTACTTCCCATCTCCAGGACTCAAGTCCGGCCTGCCGGTTTCCCTGAATCCCTTCATAAATGTTACTTTGCTCACACTCCAACAGCACGTCAAGTATTAAAAACCATTTGTCTCCATTCACTCCTATCAAACATGCTCATGCATGCCTGCTGGAAGTCCAAGCCCCTCGCACACAAAACCTCCTTTACCCCCTCCCTCCAACCTTTCCTAGGCTGACCCCTACCCCGCCTTCCTTCCACTACAGACTGATACACTCTTGAAGTCATTCTGTTTCGCTCCATTCTCTCTACATGTCCGAACCACCTCAACAACCCTTCCTCAGCCCTCTGGACAACAGTTTTGGTAATCCCGCACCTCCTCCTAACTTCCAAACTACGAATTCTCTGCATTATATTCACACCACACATTGCCCTCAGACATGACATCTCCACTGCCTCCAGCCTTCTCCTCGCTGCAACATTCATCACCCACGCTTCACACCCATATAAGAGCGTTGGTAAAACTATACTCTCATACATTCCCCTCTTTGCCTCCAAGGACAAAGTTCTTTGTCTCCACAGACTCCTAAGTGCACCACTCACTCTTTTTCCCTCATCAATTCTATGATTCACCTCATCTTTCATAGACCCATCCGCTGACACGTCCACTCCCAAATATCTGAATACGTTCACCTCCTCCATACTCTCTCCCTCCAATCTGATATCCAATCTTTCATCACCTAATCTTTTTGTTATCCTCATAACCTTACTCTTTCCTGTATTCACCTTTAATTTTCTTCTTTTGCACACCCTACCAAATTCATCCACCAATCTCTGCAACTTCTCTTCCGAATCTCCCAAGAGCACAGTGTCATCAGCAAAGAGCAGCTGTGACAACTCCCACTTTGTGTGTGATTCTTTATCTTTTAACTCCACGCCTCTTGCCAAGACCCTCGCATTTACTTCTCTTACAACCCCATCTATAAATATATTAAACAACCATGGTGACATCACACATCCTTGTCTAAGGCCTACTTTTACTGGGAAAAAATTTCCCTCTTTCCTACATACTCTAACTTGAGCCTCACTATCCTCGTAAAAACTCTTCACTGCTTTCAGTAACCTACCTCCTACACCATACACTTGCAACATCTGCCACATTGCCCCCCTATCCACCCTGTCATACGCCTTTTCCAAATCCATAAATGCCACAAAGACCTCTTTAGCCTTATCTAAATACTGTTCACTTATATGTTTCACTGTAAACACCTGGTCCACACACCCCCTACCTTTCCTAAAGCCTCCTTGTTCATCTGCTATCCTATTCTCCGTCTTACTCTTAATTCTTTCAATAATAACTCTACCATACACTTTACCAGGTACACTCAACAGACTTATCCCCCTATATATATATATATATATATATATATATATATATATATATATATATATATAGGTAGTAGGTTGGTAGACAGCAACCACCCAGGGAAGTACTACCGTCCTGCCAGATGACTGTGAAACAAAAACCTGTAACTGTTTTGCATGATGGTAGGATTGCTGGTTTCTTTTTCTGTCTCATAAACACGCTAAGATAACAGGGATATCTTGCTACTCCTACTTACACTTTGGTCACACTTCATAGACACGCACATGCATATATATATATATACATACATCTAGGTTTTTCTCCTTTTTCTAAATAGCTCTTGTTCTTTTTATTTCTTCTATTGTCCATGGGGAAGTGGAAAAGAATCTTTCCTCCGTAAGCCATGCGTGTCGTATGAGGCGACTAAAATGCCGGGAGCAATGGGCTAGTAACCCCTTCTCCTGTATACAATTACTAAAAAAGAGAAGAAGAAAAACTTTATAAAACTGGGTTGCTTAAATGTGCGTGGATGTAGTGCGGATGACAAGAAACAGATGATTGCTGATGTTATGAATGAAAAGAAGTTGGATGTCCTGGCCCTAAGCGAAACAAAGCTGAAGGGGGTAGGAGAGTTTCAGTGGGGGGAAATAAATGGGATTAAATCTGGAGTATCTGAGAGAGTTAGAGCAAAGGAAGGGGTAGCAGTAATGTTAAATGATCAGTTATGGAAGGAGAAAAGAGAATATGAATGTGTAAATTCAAGAATTATGTGGATTAAAGTAAAGGTTGGATGCGAGAAGTGGGTCATAATAAGCGTGTATGCACCTGGAGAAGAGAGGAATGCAGAGGAGAGAGAGAGATTTTGGGAGATGTTAAGTGAATGTATAGGAGCCTTTGAACCAAGTGAGAGAGTAATTGTGGTAGGGGACTTGAATGCTAAAGTAGGAGAAACTTTTAGAGAGGGTGTGGTAGGTAAGTTTGGGGTGCCAGGTGTAAATGATAATGGGAGCCCTTTGATTGAACTTTGTATAGAAAGGGGTTTAGTTATAGGTAATACATATTTTAAGAAAAAGAGGATAAATAAGTATACACGATATGATGTAGGGCGAAATGACAGTAGTTTCTTGGATTATGTATTGGTAGATAAAAGACTGTTGAGTAGACTTCAGGATGTACATGTTTATAGAGGGGCCACAGATATATCAGATCACTTTCTAGTTGTAGCTACACTGAGAGTAAAAGGTAGATGGGATACAAGGAGAATAGAAGCATCAGGGAAGAGAGAGGTAAAGGTTTATAAACTAAAAGAGGAGGCAGTTAGGGTAAGATATAAACAGCTATTGGAGGATAGATGGGCTAATGAGAGCATAGGCAATGGGGTCGAAGAGGTATGGGGTAGGTTTAAAAATGTAGTGTTAGAGTGTTCAGCAGAAGTTTGTGGTTACAGGAAAGTGGGTGCAGGAGGGAAGAGGAGCGATTGGTGGAATGATGATGTAAAGAGAGTAGTAAGGGAGAAAAAGTTAGCATATGAGAAGTTTTTACAAAGTAGAAGTGATGCAAGGAGGGAAGAGTATATGGAGAAAAAGAGAGAAGTTAAGAGAGTGGTGAAGCAATGTAAAAAGAGAGCAAATGAGAGAGTGGGTGAGATGTTATCAACAAATTTTGTTGAAAATAAGAAAAAGTTTTGGAGTGAGATTAACAAGTTAAGAAAGCCTAGAGAACAAATGGATTTGTCAGTTAAAAATAGGAGAGGAGAGTTATTAAATGGAGAGTTAGAGGTATTGGGAAGATGGAAGGAATATTTTGAGGAATTGTTAAATGTTGATGAAGATAGGGAAGCTGTGATTTCGTGTATAGGGCAAGGAGGAATAACATCTTGTAGGAGTGAGGAAGAGTCAGTTGTGAGTGTGGGGGAAGTTCGTGAGGCAGTAGGCAAAATGAAAGGGGGTAAGGCAGCCGGGATTGATGGGATAAAGATAGAAATGTTAAAAGCAGGTGGGGATATAGTTTTGGAGTGGTTGGTGCAATTATTTAATAAATGTATGGAAGAGGGTAAGGTACCTAGGGATTGGCAGAGAGCATGCATAGTTCCTTTGTATAAAGGCAAAGGGGATAAAAGAGAGTGCAAAAATTATAGGGGGATAAGTCTGTTGAGTGTACCTGGTAAAGTGTATGGTAGAGTTATAATTGAAAGAATTAAGAGTAAGACGGAGAATAGGATAGCAGATGAACAAGGAGGCTTTAGGAAAGGTAGGGGGTGTGTGGACCAGGTGTTTACAGTGAAACATATAAGTGAACAGTATTTAGATAAGGCTAAAGAGGTCTTTGTGGCATTTATGGATTTGGAAAAGGCGTATGACAGGGTGGATAGGGGGGCAATGTGGCAGATGTTGCAAGTGTATGGTGTAGGAGGTAGGTTACTGAAAGCAGTGAAGAGTTTTTACGAGGATAGTGAGGCTCAAGTTAGAGTATGTAGGAAAGAGGGGAATTTTTTCCCAGTAAAAGTAGGCCTTAGACAAGGATGTGTGATGTCACCGTGGTTGTTTAATATATTTATAGATGGGGTTGTAAGAGAAGTAAATGCGAGGGTCTTGGCAAGAGGCGTGGAGTTAAAAGATAAAGAATCACACACAAAGTGGGAGTTGTCACAGCTGCTCTTTGCTGATGACACTGTGCTCTTGGGAGATTCTGAAGAGAAGTTGCAGAGATTGGTGGATGAATTTGGTAGGGTGTGCAAAAGAAGAAAATTAAAGGTGAATACAGGAAAGAGTAAGGTTATGAGGATAACAAAAAGATTAGGTGATGAAAGATTGAATATCAGATTGGAGGGAGAGAGTATGGAGGAGGTGAACGTATTCAGATATTTGGGAGTGGACGTGTCAGCGGATGGGTCTATGAAAGATGAGGTGAATCATAGAATTGATGAGGGAAAAAGAGTGAGTGGTGCACTTAGGAGTCTGTGGAGACAAAGAACTTTGTCCTTGGAGGCAAAGAGGGGAATGTATGAGAGTATAGTTTTACCAACGCTCTTATATGGGTGTGAAGCGTGGGTGATGAATGTTGCAGCGAGGAGAAGGCTGGAGGCAGTGGAGATGTCATGTCTGAGGGCAATGTGTGGTGTGAATATAATGCAGAGAATTCGTAGTTTGGAAGTTAGGAGGAGGTGCGGGATTACCAAAACTGTTGTCCAGAGGGCTGAGGAAGGGTTGTTGAGGTGGTTCGGACATGTAGAGAGAATGGAGCGAAACAGAATGACTTCAAGAGTGTATCAGTCTGTAGTGGAAGGAAGGCGGGGTAGGGGTCGGCCTAGGAAGGGTTGGAGGGAGGGGGTAAAGGAGGTTTTGTGTGCGAGGGGCTTGGACTTCCAGCAGGCATGCGTGAGCGTGTTTGATAGGAGTGAATGGAGACAAATGGTTTTTAATACTTGACGTGCTGTTGGAGTGTGAGCAAAGTAACATTTATGAAGGGATTCAGGGAAACCGGCAGGCCGGACTTGAGTCCTGGAGATGGGAAGTACAGTGCCTGCACTCTGAAGGAGGGGTGTTAATGTTGCAGTTTAAAAACTGTAGTGTAAAGCACCCTTCTGGCAAGACAGTGATGGAGTGAATGATGGTGAAAGTTTTTCTTTTTCGGGCCACCCTGCCTTGGTGGGAATCGGCCGGTGTGATAATAAAAAAAAAAAAAAAAATATCTTTCTTTCAACACACCGGCCGTATCCCACCGAGGCGGGGTGGCCCAAAAGGAAAAACGAAAGTTTCTCCTTTTACATTTAGTAATATATACAGGAGAAGAGGTTACTAGCCCCTTGCTCCCGGCATTTTAGTTGCCTCCTACAACACGCATGGCTTACGGAGGAAGAATTCTGTTCCACTTCCCCATGGAGGTAAGAGAAAATAAACAACAAGAACAAGAACTAGTAAGAAAATATTAGAAAACCCAGAGGGGTGTGTATATATATGCTTGTACATGTATGTGTAGTGTGGCCTAAGTGTAAGTAGAAGTAGCAAGACATACCTGAAATATATATATATATATATATGCAATAAGATCACAGTAAACAGGTGATTTCAGAATATGCAAAACAACCACTGTGAAAGACTAGAGAAATTCCAAGCACTTTCGTGACTACTCACATTATCAAGGAACTATGAAAGTAAAGAACCCAAGGAAGGTATATAAGGGGTCTGGCCAACACCTCACTATCAGATGCCACAACAGTTAAACACCTGACGCACGCCGACCCACCTGAACAGGTCCTTCGCACAACCCACCAACAAACTATTCTACCCAAGAAAATTTAAAAAAATATTATTTGTCCAGTGTATTATTAAATTCTTCCCAAATTCTATTAATTATAAATGGATCTAATTTATATAAACCAAAGGAAATATTCATATTATTGTCAAAACTGCTTTTTATGAAACAAGATTCAATTATATTCCTGTCAACCATGGACTTGCTTGATACTACTTTCTCAACTTTTTGAAAATCAATTGGATGGTTAAAATCTCTTACATGAATAGAGCATTGGAATTTTGTCCAGTTCTAATGCTATATTTATGTTGTTTTAATCTTAGTTCGAGATTTTTACCAGTTTGACCGTAATAAACTTTATCGCAAATTTTGCAAGGAATCTTACAGACACATCCATCAGTATTTTGGGGGGAATTCTTTATCAAAAGTTTTTTTACTGTATCAAGATTTTTGAATACAACTTTAATATTAAAAGTCTTAAGAAGAGAAGGCACATCAACCAAGTTTTCATGGTAAGGGAGAACCAACATATTTTTAGTTGAATAAGGCTGGTTGTCCCTTTTTGGATTGTAAAAGAATTCCCCCCAAAATGCTGATGGATGTGTCTATACTCAAGGTGTGAGCGTACTTGTGCCTCGTACTCTCTCTCTCTCTTTTCTCTCTCCTCTCTCTCTCTCTCTCTCTCTCTCTCTCTCTCTCATCTCTGTCTCCTCTCTCTCTCTCCTCTCTTTCTCTCTCCTCTCTCTCTCTCTCTCTCTCTCTTTCTCCTCTCTCTTTCTCTCCTCTCTCTTTCTCCTCTCTCTTTCTCTCCTCTCTCTCTTTTCATCTTTGTAATTTGTGATAATGTGTAAGACCTTGCCTGTACCATCCATTATATGTACCATATTATTAACACCCATACAAGTGTTGCAAATAAGAAATTTTTTAAGGAACTTCAGAATGTGGCCTGATACCATTTATTTCTTATGCAACAAGATTTTTGGATCCGAGTTCTTTAAAGGCATTTTAGAGTCTAGGGGAAATAATTTCAACTGGGAAACTCCATAGAATAATATTCAAATTTATTAAAGTATTTAAATACAATACTTTATCTTCTCTTTGTAGTTAATGTAACTTAATACTTTGTACAATAAATTTACCATATACATTTAGTTCAAAATCATGGAAATGTCACATTAATAAGGAAGTTTAATTATTCTTCCTGTATCTAAGTCCTCATTAATATTTACGTCTCTTTCTTAACAAGACTGTAAACTCAAAATACAAAAGGTACAAGATTTAACAAGACCTTAGAATCTGGCCATAAAGTATCTATGGATTACTGAACTGACCAAGAATATAAATATCTAAAGAGTCTTTCAAAGCAATGAGGAACAAATTGAGTCAGCTCTAGAGTCAATTCTCAAAACCATTCAACTGTACACCGTAAGAGCCAATATACGATCAGTTGTCAGGGCTAGAGCTGGGAGCAGACTGACTACTTGCCAGTCTGTTGACGCGTCGTCAGGTTGGATCAGCTGAGCCACATCAGCCAGCCGGACATAAACAATTGAACAATTCACCGGATAGTTCCGAGACTTAAACTCTATATACACAAGAAATCCTATCTAACCATAATAGTAAAATAATAGTGATAATAGTAAAAAAAATAGTAATAATACCAAAATAGTGATAACATTAATAGCGATAATAACGATAATACCATGGTATTTTTCATATATTAACAGATAATATTATAACGCCGAAAGTCTCTATTTTAGCTATAAACGGGGACCTTCTCTTACAATAGTTAAATAACACAGGATGACCAATTTCAAAGATATAACACCAAGAAGCCTCTGAATGTATTTTTAGTGAGGTGTGTATCGTATTAGTAGTAGTGACCTGAGTTAAGTATAATTGGAAGTGTTCATTGAACTTGAACCCTTGTGCCATTTGATCTATTTTAGACTTCTGACTTATTCTTGCATAAGCTATAAGGGGAAGGTAAGTGAGGAATTCTTGCATTGTGAGTCTTATATGAGATAGCATCACCTGCAAACATGGCAACTGTCATAGAGGAACCTATGTCAACAGGTGATGGAAATGATGATAGCTTCCAGATCTTTAAAAGTAAACAAAGGAGAAAAAGTGAGAAAGGGCTAGAGCGCTGACGTAATCAGGCTCATTTGACTCATGGGCAATGTGAAACTAATGTCCTTGGTGCACAGATTGTGTAAGAAGTCTTTCTTCAAAGGAAGAATGTGATAAGCTGAACTTCCTTGACAACACCTGATGCCTGCTAATTGTGCATGGCTAATGGAAACTGTGAAGAAACACCCTAAGTCAAGGATCCAATTTAGGAAAAACACACACAACTTTGTGTTTGTGGAACAGAATGAAGAACTGATCAATGATCTACTTAGTACACCTTATGGGGGTATTAAGCTGCTCTGCCCTCCATCAGACACTCACCACTATAAAAAATGGGTCAGTATCATAATCTTTGGATACCCTCTCTACATGGACCCATCCCATCTGACTCTAAGAGAGCATATCATCAAGCCACCTAAAAGACTTAAAGGAAAATCCCAAATTATTGCCAGTTGGGTAGGCCCTGTGCCCCTCCCTCGAAATATCTGGGTGCCTGGCCTACATTTTCTAACCATCAAAGTGTACCTACCCCCTAAACGTAGGTATTACAAATGCCAGCACTATGGCCATGTTGCAGTAGCCTGTGAAATACTACATTCTTGGTGTGGTAAGAGTGCTGGGGAACATTCCACTAGAGAATGCACAGTAGGCCTTGACAGCCAAAAATTTAAGTGTATTAACTGTAAAGAGGTTGGTGTTACAGTTTCCCACAAGGACTGGAGTCGGAACCCAAACAACCTTCGATGTAAACCTGATAACAGTCCTTTAATAGTAACTGAGGATGAGGCCATCCAGTCTACCATAGCCAGAGCTGAGACTGAACCTCTGCAAAGTGGGGAAGAACCCAACCTCACTGCAAAGGATTCTGGTGATACCAGAATGCCATCATACACACTAGTTGTGGAGGAGCTAGCCATCCCTGCTAGCACATGTGGAACTACTGATCTGCCACTACTGATACCTACGCCTACACCTGAATATGGGGATGAGCTTGTCATTTTTTCCAATACACACAACTACAACAGTCAGACGGGCACCACACAGGTAACCTCCCTGGTAACTGGAGATGAGTCAGATGCACAGAACCTACCTGCAATGAATAATGATGAGGCAGACTTGCCACAGGCACCATCAGAGAACACTAATGTAACCATGGTACCTGTTAAGGTGATAGGTGTTAAAGAAAGCACTAACTCAGAAGTGCCATACTCCGGAGAGGCATTGGATTTGCCTGACCTTCCTCATATTATAACAAATTTGCAGAAAAAAATTGAGCATCTTGAACAGATCCTGACAAGTTTAATAAATATATGTAATCAGGATGATGCTCTTGAGCATGGTGATGATGTCAAAAGTGCAGCAATCTCTGTTCAGTTTCAAGCAATTTCTAAGAAAGAAGCCCTTGACTCTTGGCTTCAAGACTTGCCTTTTAACTGGCTGCCAAGATGCCGAAAAATGCTTAAAAATAAAGGTCCTGAGGATAAAGACGTACAAATTATGCTATTTGTTCTTCAGTGTCTGCACACTATAGCCAAAGCATAATAGTTTTACCATCTTATGAGCAAGAGATTGTAATAACTCACTACAACGGATACATTACAAATCTTTTCATGGAACATTGCTTCCATCAGGAAGTGGTTGCCTGACTTACATCATATTAGTGCAGCCAAGAATATTGATGTATATTGATGCGGGAATGTAGACTGAAAGATGGAGCACCTCCACCAAAGTTGTCTGGATATGCAGCTTATAACTTAAGGTCAACCAACTGTTGTGTGATGTATGTCAGAAAGAACTTGCCACATTCACTCCTTTCCTTGCAGAGTCGAGTTAACATGCAGTATCATGGTGTCAAAGTATATGCAGGCGATTTTTCCATAAACATTTTTAATCTCTATGCCCCAGCGAACCAGCTTCGACCTGATGCTTTACCAGATTGCATCAATAGTGAACCTACCATCATTCTTGGAGATTTTAATGCCAGACATAAGAATATTGGTGGGTCTATAACAAACACCAATGGAACTAAAGTAGTGAAATTGCTAAATGAGCATGATAATGTTCAAATTGTGGGCACTACTGAGCCTACTCACATATATGGTGGCATACTAGATCTGTGCCTTGGATTTAATACATCATATACGATGCATGACTGTCATAGTTGATGATCTTCTATCTGATCACTTCCGAAGTCTAACAACTGTCAATCTTGATCACATCTCCAGCAATCAAGAAGCTAAATTCAGAAGGAGGAAACTTATTCTCAACCAAGAACACAGAGATAACTTTATTAATCACTTGGATCAATGGTATAAGAATTACCAGCCCACTGGCACACAAAAATTTAATGATGATTTAGTTACCACTATTGAGACTGTCCTCACAGATCAAGTGGGCAGGAAAAGGAAACATAGACCCTCCACTATAAATAACAATAAAAACCAATGTAAATACTATAATGATCAAGAGCTACGCAATCTAACACATGCAGCAGCTAGGAGGATTGGTAAAGCATACCGTGAATGTAGAACCCCAGACCTGCTCAGAACGTTCCAAGCTGCACTAACAAATGCAAGGAATAGAAAGCAAGAACTTAGGCAACAGGAATGGGAACAATTTGTTAGTAGATTAAATAGGTCCACCCCTTCAAGTTTGGCTTGGAAAGGTATAAATAAAATAACCAGGAAAAAGACTGGCAATGTTGCTCATCCCTTTCCTCTTGAAAAAGCAAATGAGCTCATAAATGACTGGTCAAAAACATCCAGGCATGAAAACCTACCATCTCATATTAGAAAAAGTTTAGAGAGTACTTCTGAAGAAATGTTGAAACTGATTAATTTTATGAGCCAAAATATTGATGAGAGTGATTGCCTCTTCACCGAGTATGAATTAGATAATGCATTAGCTAAAGGACGATCAACTGCTCCTGGAAAGTATGGTGTAACCTATGATATTCTCAGAACTCTAAGGCACATGCCCAATAACCCTTTGTTGGCACTGTATAATCTCAGTTACATTGAGGGGGTTCTTCCTACTTCCTGTACCAATAGTCTCATTGTAACAAAAAAAGGCACAATACCGTGACAGAACGATACACTAGTAACCCGCATATAAAAGAGAGAAGCTTACGACGACGTTTCGGTCCGACTTGGACCATTTACAAAGTCACAGTAACCAGAAATGGAGCAGGACGGCTATATATAGGCAGGAAGAGGTGGAGGTAGTAGTAGTAGTAGTAGTACAAGAATGGTATATAATACCGACAAGATGAAATTAAGACACATGCGCAACACCCGGGCATCCCTATCGTAGACGTTTCGCCATCCAGCCAGCCAGTGGATTGCGAAACGTCCACAACAAAGACACCCAGACGCCGCACATGTGTCTTAATTTCATCAGTAGTAGTAGTAGTAGTAGTAGTAGTAGTAATAGTAGTAGAAGAGGCAGTAGTAGTGGTAGAAGTGGGGAATAAGGAGGACGAGCCAGTCAAATACAAAGGAAGGGGAGCACTGTGTTACGTTGGTTTGTCCCTTATTACTTTGATAGTAAGGTTCTCACTACATGTTCTAGTGTGGGGTAGCTTTTACTTAATGGTCTTATTTGTCTAGGGGTAATACTTACATCATGGCTGATCATCCTGAGTGTCTCTGATACCCTTTCACCAGCCCTCTTCACAGGTTATGTAAACTACTACTATAAAAATATAACTGTATTCTCAATAGATATGTACAGAATATACAATTACAGCCTCACATTTTCAAAACAACGATCTACACACTGCATAGCTGTTCTCCCACATGGTGTATCTCAACAACTTTTGTCCTCTCTTCATGACATAACTCTGGGCTAACCAGTGTTTTGACACACTTTAGTCACCCTGGGTATGGTGGTCACAACTTAAATTATAAAAACTCACCCCTGGAGCACACATAATGCCCCAAAAGATAGAAGAAGGACCCAGAGATCCTGCCAGGTTGAAGGCCAGCCACAGAGAGAGCGAGTCAGTGAGAGGGAGAGAGAGAGAGAGAGAGGCTAAGCTCCTCCCACCAAAACAAAAGACTGTTGCCAAGCACAGTTCTCCAGTTACCACAATTCTACCACACCTTAATTTTACTTTTACAAAAGGAAATACAACTTTATAAACTACTTATTTAAATTGTGTGTTTATGTGTCTATAGTATAACCTATTATATTGAGAAAAAATAGGCTTGACCCAGCTGCCTCTCAGTCATAAGGTTGATCAGTCCTTCTGACATTTAGAGCAAAGTCCCCATCAATTCAATATAATTAGGTATTCCAGAGTAACTGTTACTTACAAATACATGTTGGGTCCTATAGCCCCATAACACCCCCACCTCCAGACGAAGTCTCACAAAAGCTAGCTGTGTCCCTCAGGATACGGCTAGTAAAAAGTATATTGCTTAAGTCTGAAGGCGGTAAACAAGACTACTAGAAATGCTACATTTTCCCAGCACCATAACTACTCTTCACTTTACTGTTATTTACAAGAGATTGCAGAATTTTTTAGAAAAGCCATTTAACCATACCCATATACTCAAGTGTGTAACTATTTACAATGTTAGTTGCTTTTAAAAACAATACCCATTACAATGCAAGATTTGCACACAATGCCCACTGTGAAAGCCCACACCAACAGGCCTGTGCCTCCGCTACGGTAATCCAGCAAGCAACTGGTACTCCAGGGTGGCATCTTCCTGATCAGGAGACGAGAGTAGAGCCAAACCCAGAGCAGTCAGGTGTACCCCAGGCAGGAAACTTCACAAAACATGTCAAGGTGTCTCTCACTTGGTGGCCGAACCAAACAGTGAGACTTCCAGTCAACACTCACGATCCTTAACATGGTCAGGCACTTAAGCCCATCTTCCGAGGTCCCACTCCACACAGATCCTCCAAACTTATGAAGAGGAGGCTGACATAGAACATGGAGGGGTCCAAGGGACCACAAAGGCAAATCGTCGGGCCGTTTTGTATATAGAGCACACCAAGACACAACATCACATACCTTCCTGAACGTCTCATGTTACCGAAGGTTGTCAACCACTGCCTCAACTCGCATTTACGTACACCCTGACCCTCGTCACACTTTTGGCTCTGACTCGACTCCTTCACAGTCAGATGGCTGGTAGAGAGTACTCAGGCTCACTGAGAGTTCACCACTGCAAAAACAACAAGGTCAGCACAAGACAAACACTATGTACAAAGTACGCACCATGCATCTACATGAAACATCTAGAGAGAGCATCAGCAACCACATTCTCTGAGCCTTTTATATATTTGACTTCCAAATTAAAAGGCTGTAGGAACAAAGCCTATTTTAAGAGTCTGATTTTAGTCACCATACACAGGAACAGGATGAAGAGATCCTGAGACATGTACAAATGCTGAATAGCCAGCCCCAAAATGAAAATTTTCTTTCCTGTGGTAAAATGTTGACATTTAAATTTAGAAGGTTGCTCGTTGATAGTAACAGTTCTGCAACCTCTCGCAGTGCAACAACAAACACCAAAGACATCTCTTTGCACCCAGGTTGGATACATCAAGTTTACACAAAAACCATCACGTTCCATCTCACACACAAATTTTAAGCACACAATGAACACAATTTGCATTACACACATTAAAATGGTACTGGCACACAGGCCATGGAAATAACATCTTTCTGCCCCCATGTTTTAGTTTATTTAAAATGTTTGCATCTCTTAGTGCATAAGTATCAATCTTTCTAATCCTGTAAACCTTAGTTGTTAAATGTACTTTGTGGTAGTCAGTGTTTATGCCCAGGGTGCCATCTAATTTGGGAACCATGAAGCATGGGAATGCCCACTGACTCACTAAGCACTACAAACTGGTGTTGGAAGAATTTCACTTCTTCCTCCATCTCCAATTTTTCATACAGATTTTTCCCTCACAAAAATTGTTGAATTGGCTCAGCTTCCTTAACAATTTCTTCATTGAGTTTCAACTTTTCCCCATTACTGACATCCCAAACTTTTATAAAGTTCCAAGGTGGCTGAGCCAACTCTCCAACATTTTTCTCATTAAAACCAAGCATGCATTTCCCAAAATCTTTTACACACATGTTATTTCTTAAATACACTTTTGGTATTTCATACAGATTATTGTTTTGCAGCCCTTTACATTCCATTAAAACATTGGTCTCTCTGAATTTTTGACATAACTTCAAACCCTTTGACCGGTTACTGTGTACACTATACTCATTCTTTTCTTGCTTGGGGGTGTGGGTTTTATATCTAACCCCTGGGAACTTCCCCCACAACATGTTCAGCTCACATCAACTTGCCATACAGATTTTCACATGAATTTGCTCCAGTATCAGCACTTCCTCTCCAGCCTCCAGAGTATCATGGTCCACATTGTGGTCCCACATCATCATCCTGGTCTGGTTGATGGGCACGTTCACTGGTACCATCCACCTCATACGAGTCAAACAGTGTCTGAAACTGAGAAAAAGCTCCGAGGGGGGAGCATCACCATCCTCCCCAAGCCAATAGCTCAGAGATTCCAGTGCTTCCCCACTCAGCAAATACAAAGAAAGGGATCCTCTCATCCCAGTTGTTAGTATTGTCTATACCATAGGCTTGCATCATTGTCTTGAGGGTTTGATATAATTTCTCTATTTCCCCTTGAGATGGAGAGTGATACACAGTTGAACACTGAGGCTCTACTTTTAGTCCCTTCAAAACATTTCTAAAAGGCTTTGAGGTAAAGTTAGGCCCTTGGTCTTCTTGCACTGCTTGAGGAAAACAAACATGAAAAAAGAACTTCATCAAAACCCTTAAGACTACATGAGCAGTTATCTTATGCAGAGGGACTGCTTCCAGGTACCTGGTAGTGGAGCAAATATTTGTGAGTAAATAATCATTTCCCAGTTTGGTCCTTGGGAATGGACCAAGTACATCTACTACCAGCTTGCTGAAGGCTTCACCTGGTGCTGAAATAGACTGGAGGGGAACAGGTTTAATACTTAGACTAGGTTTCCCTATAAATTGAAAGACATGATAGGTCTCAATATGCTCTCTGACAGTCTCCCACAGCTGAGACCAGAAGAAATGCCTGGAAACCTTGGACATCACCATCTGGGGACAAAACCCTTGTTCTCCTTCCATCGATACTGCAAACAGAGGTGAATTCTTTGTAAGAGTTTCCTCCCTGAAATGAAAACACTTATTTAACTGTAAAATCTCTTCCTCAGCAACAGCGACATTTTCCTGCACAGAAATTAATTGCACCCTAGCAGGTGCAGCCTCTCTCACATTATTTAACTGATCCATTCTCCAATCATGCTCAGCTCTGGCTGGAACATCCTTTTCTTCAGTTGACTGCAGTTCAACATCAGAAAGCAGAGTTACCAAACTTAAGCCCTCACCATCCTCATGAGAAATATGAAGACTGTTGGTAGCATGATCATGAGCCATACTTCTCATGGTGGAACCATCAGGGAGAAGGTCTGGCAGGGTTTTCCTAGCCATTTCCTCCCAACATTTGGGATTTGGTTTCCCCCAAACTAGTTGTTCCTCACTGTCTAACAGACCCATAACATTATTCCCTAATAAGAGGTCGACCCCTTTGAAGGGAATTTCATCTGAGATACCTACAGGGAGATAGCCAACTTGGTATGCAGATTCTACCCATAATTTGTGTACAGGTGTCCTTATGGTTGAACCCGTAATACCCTTCAACAATATATCTACCCCAGTATAGGTATCCTTAGACACTGGTAGCACTCCAGCACGTAGCAAAGAGTAGGTGCTACATCCATCTCTCAAGGACAATATGTTCTCAACTCTGCCTACATCCTTTTGCAAACCAACTGTGGACCTACTGGAAAATATACACATCCTGGGGTCTAGATCCAAAGGTTCCTCCTCACCTTGCCTTGAAGACCTAATGCAGGCAACTGGATGTATCTCTGCAGTTAGAGTCCTCTGGGGTGGTTCCTCCCTTTCCTGATCTCTCCGCCTTGACCAGCAAAACTTTTGAGTGTGTCCAGTTTTGTTACAGTAGTAACAGGCATAACTCTTAAAGGTATTTTTACCATTTGGTGTAGGACTGGTACTGTTTACTCGAGGACCTGAAACATTATCTGATTGTCTAGGTAAACTTTGAACTCCAGCTGACTTACCTTTTCCTTCTATTTTAGAGGGCACCTCAGCCCTCATTTGTCCCTGAAAATTCTTGTCCCACTTACCTTTATGACCATAGGACTTGGAATAAGGTTTAGAATGAGTGGGGAAATTTTCAGGAGCACGACTGTTTTTACTTACCAATTCCCTGCGAGCCAAGAATCGGTCACCTAGATCCAGTGCTTCTGAAAGATTATCTGGGTTTTTGTCCTCCAAATATTCTCTGAGGTCAACAGGGATTGTATTGTACAATTCCTCATGAACCATTAGATCTACTAATTTGTTATAGTCTTTATTAACTCCTTTAGAACAAACCCATTTCTTAAAAAGGAACAGTTTCTCAGACCCAAACTCAGTTAAGGTCTGCCCATCCTGAAATTTTTGATTCCTGAACTTTTGTCTATATTTCTCAGGTATCATTTGGTATGCAAGCAATACTTCCTCTTTAATCTTATCATAATCAGAAAAATCTTGCCCCTCCAGAGTCTCTACTCTTTGGAATCCTTTACCTACAAGTTGTGTGCGAACTAGGGTAGCCCACTTCTGTTTGGGCCATCCTTGCTCCAAAGCAGTCTTCTCAAAAAAAGAAAAATACCTATCTGGGTCACTCTCTGTAAACTTAGGGACAAAATTTGCAGCTTTAGTTATGTTAAAGTACTGCTCAGGCTCTTGTTCTGAACCTCCTAACCTTTGACGTTCTTTCTCCTTAGCTTTCATTAATTTCATTTCAGCCTCTAGTACAGCTAATTTCAGTCTCATTCTCTCCATTTCCATATCACCTGGAGTAGGTGATTCCTCATGTTCACTGTTAACAGGCATGTTTACTGATGAATTATTACCTTCTTCCCTGAAGCCTAAAAAATCTGAAGACTCATCTTCTGACATAGTTTTATCTTTAACCCTTTATCGTGTTTGGCCGGAAAAATTCGGTATTAATTACGTGTTTTGGGGGCGTGTCATACTCCGTGCCCCGCGCGGCCAGCTTCCCGTTCTTTAGTTCCAACCAATCACAAGCCTTCCCTGAGTCTCTTCAGCTAAGTACAGTTCGCTTCTGCCGCCTTCCCATTGGTTGAGAGATCAAAATATAAACACTGGTGGCTTGGCTCCGCCCACACACGCATTTTTCCCTCCACCCTTACTAATCTACTCTTGGATTATACATTCTACAATGTCGGTAAGTACTGATTGTTGTGTTTAGTGCTTACATGAATAGTTTAGGCATATTTTGATATATACCTAAAGTCCGTGTGAAGCATAATATGAGTGTAGCATGCAGTTGAAAAAAGTGCAAACATTTTATACCGAATTATTTCGGTCTTGCACGAGTTTCCGGGAATGTCCAATTTTAGTCAAATAAATATTTATAAAAAAATTTCAATTGCATATATGAACTCTGTAGTGGTCTGGATCTATACAGGAGGTTTCTATTGTCCTTCCAGATCAATGAGAAGTTGTTTTATGGGGAGCAGTCCACCAGCAGGTCGAGGTATGTCTGCGTTTCTGAAGAGAGTGACTCAGAAGCAGAGGTAGATGAACCAGAATTGCTGGATAGTGGTGATGAATACTTGCCACCGGATGCACAGGTGTCAAGTGATGATGAGGAGGAAGAAAGGCCAGCCAAAAAACAGAAATTAGTGAAGAAAAAGTAAGGTATTACGATTGCAACTATTGCAGCCACTCGAAGAAATTGGTCACATCCTCATTCCAGTGTTCTGTATGCAAAGTAAATCTGGATAAAGAGTGATAGAAATTGCTTCAGCGACTACCATACCATCAATTAGCAATATAGAATAATTGGTCATCCAAATGAATCTCAGGAATATAGGGATTGAAAGTTGCATCCCTTTGCAATTTGTCATTGTTGAGATTTGCTTCCTTTTTATATTTTTGTAACAATTAAAAAATGTTTTGATTCAAGTTCCATTTATGTTTTTTATATTGTCTGTTTTTATATTAAATTTAAAAAATTGTTTTGGTGTGTTTTATTAACAATTGCAAGTTTTGCAACATAAAATTTTTTAATCCCTTTGTCGGGCGCAGCCGGATATTTTCGGTCTCCGGAGATTAGCAATTGCTCGAAAACTAACCATCAGAAATCAATTTATATGGGATCATTGAACTTGTATTGAGTTACTCTATCCACCATAGGGAGTTCAGTTCGAATTTCAAATTTTCGGACCCCTTGCGCGATGAAGGGTTAAACACTTGCTTCCCTCTTACAGTATCAGTGGACAAAGTTTTCCCACAGGCACATAAAATAACACAAATTGAATGTAAACTATGCACATAGCACTTACCATAACCACAACAAAAATGTGTTACTCCCTTTCCCCCACCTTAGGAGAAAAACAACCTGTAAACTAATATATGAAAACAACACTTCCACTGACCCACCTTGGTAAATCTTCTACCAGAAACATGCAACTGTTATTACCCCATACCAGCACATATAGTTCAAAGAATGTTTTGAGTTATTTTAGCAGTCAAATAACTCTCCCGGTCAAGCTCCCATGTTACGTTGGTTTGTCCCTTATTACTTTGATAGTAAGGTTCTCACTACATGTTCTAGTGTGGGGTAGCTTTTACTTAATGGTCTTATTTGTCTAGGGGTAATACTTACATCATGGCTGATCATCCTGAGTGTCTCTGATACCCTTTCACCAGCCCTCTTCACAGGTTATGTAAACTACTACTATAAAAATATAACTGTATTCTCAATAGATATGTACAGAATATACAATTACAGCCTCACATTTTCAAAACAACGATCTACACACTGCATAGCTGTTCTCCCACATGGTGTATCTCAACAACTTTTGTCCTCTCTTCATGACATAACTCTGGGCTAACCAGTGTTTTGACACACTTTAGTCACCCTGGGTATGGTGGTCACAACTTAAATTATAAAAACTCACCCCTGGAGCACACATAATGCCCCAAAAGATAGAAGAAGGACCCAGAGATCCTGCCAGGTTGAAGGCCAGCCACAGAGAGAGCGAGTCAGTGAGAGGGAGAGAGAGAGAGAGAGGCTAAGCTCCTCCCACCAAAACAAAAGACTGTTGCCAAGCACAGTTCTCCAGTTACCACAATTCTACCACACCTTAATTTTACTTTTACAAAAGGAAATACAACTTTATAAACTACTTATTTAAATTGTGTGTTTATGTGTCTATAGTATAACCTATTATATTGAGAAAAAATAGGCTTGACCCAGCTGCCTCTCAGTCATAAGGTTGATCAGTCCTTCTGACATTTAGAGCAAAGTCCCCATCAATTCAATATAATTAGGTATTCCAGAGTAACTGTTACTTATAAATACATGTTGGGTCCTATAGCCCCATAACACACTGCAAGAGAGCTAGGTGCCCACAGAGGGAGAGCAAGTGCACAGAGGTGCGTGAAAGGGGAAGTGGTGAAATAAATGAAGAAGGAACAGAAACATGAGACAGAAGAGAGAATACAACCCAGAGGAGAAAAAGGAAAGAGGAAAGGGGAAGAGGGAGAAGAAGAAAAAGAAAAAGAAAAAATGAGGAGTCAGGTTAAGTCACGGGTGTTCTGAAGTTTGGAGCATTTTACAATGTAGTGGGAGAGGAAGGCATCTACGGAGACGAAGCCAGGGCTCAGATTCATACAAGGAAAGTTGTGTATTAGAGAGGATTCAACTAGACGGCGACTGTTCAAGTTGGAAGTAGGGAAGACAGTTTTAGCAGACCAGTCAATAGGATGGCTATGATCTCTGACGTGACAGAAAAGAGCACTGTTAGTGTCGGCAAGCCTAACACTATTTTTGTGCTCCCTAAGTCTGTCAGAAAGAGATTGACCAGTTTCTCCGAAGTATTGAAGAGGACAGGAGGAGCAAGAAATAGAGTAGACACCAGGAACATCTGTAGAGGGAGGAGAGGTATGAACGAGATTAGTGCGAAGAGTGTTAGTCTGGTGGAAGGTAAGCTTTATGTCTAAGGGACGGAGAGAATTGTTGAGATTAGAAAGACTGGAAATGTAGGGAAGGCAGAGGATAGAAGAGTTCCCAGGAGTAGAGAGTTTGGGAGAGAAGAAATTACGTTTAACACGTGAGAGGGCAGAGTCTATGAAATGGGAAGGGTAGCCAAGACGGGAAAACGAATTATGAAGAGTGGAAATTTCTGCTGGAAGGAACTGAGGATCACAGATGCGGAAGGCACAGAGAAAAAGGGAAATAAGAACACATTTCTTGACAGGGGAAGCATGATAGGAAAAGTAGTGAATGTACATGCCACTGTGCATAGAGGGATGATGATGTCCTTGATTTCCTTAGAGAGAAGGCCCATGAAGGGTTTCTAAATCTCCCAATACCTACTGATGTCTTTCTTGATCTTATCCACCTCTGTGTGGACTCTTAACTCCTTTTCCTTCCAAGGGATATATTATTCTCAAACCTTCGGTGTCGCTATGGGCTCTCCTCTCTCTCCTGTCCTTGCTAATCTTTACATGGAATACTTCGAGACTGCTCTTCTTCCTACCCTCGATGTGCAACCTTCACTCTGGCTCCGCTATGTGGATGACATCTTTGCTCTGTGGCCTCATGACTCCAGTCTCTTCCAACCTTTTCTTGAAGCTCTTAATAATCTTGCCCCTTCCATTAAGTTTAAAGCTGAATGGGAATCTAATTCCTTGCTTCCTTTCCTTGATGTCCATGTCCACCGCTCAGATACAGGCTTTTCCTTTTCCGTTTACCGAAAACCTATGCACAGTGGCATGTACATTCACTACTTTTCCTATCATGCTTCCCCTGTCAAGAAAAGTGTTCTTATTTCCCTCTTTCTCCATGCCCTCCGCATCTGTGATCCTCAGTTCCTTCCAGCAGAAATTTCCACTCTTCATAATTTGTTTTCCCGTCTTCGCTACACTTCCCATTTCATAGACTCTGCCCTCTCACGTGCTAAACGTAATTTCTTCTCTCCCAAACTCTCTACTCCTGGGAACTCTTCTATCCTCTGCCTTCCCTACATTTCCGGTCTTTCTAATCTCAACAATTCTCTCCGTCCCTTAGACATCAAGCTTACCTTCCGCCAGACTACCACTCTTCGCACTAATCTCGTTCATACCTCTCCTCCCTCTACAGATGTTCCTGGTGTCTA
This sequence comes from Cherax quadricarinatus, assembly GCF_038502225.1. Lineage (NCBI taxonomy): Eukaryota > Metazoa > Arthropoda > Malacostraca > Decapoda > Parastacidae > Cherax > Cherax quadricarinatus. The sequence goes on from NC_091335.1 coordinate 31,705,550, forward strand.
CTCTATTTCTTGCTCCTCCTGTCCTCTTCAATACTTCGGAGAAACTGGTCGATCTCTTTCTGACAGACTTAGGGAGCACAAAAATAGTGTTAGGCTTGCCGACACAAACAATGCTCTTTTCTGTCATGTCAGAGATCATAGCCATCCTATTGACTGGTCTTCTGCTAAAACTGTCTTCCCTACTTCCAACTTGAACAGTCGCCGTCTAGTTGAATCCTCTCTAATACACAACTTTCCTTGTATGAATCTGAGCCCTGGCTTCGTCTCTGTAGATGCCTTCCTCTCCCACTACATTGTAAAATGCTCCAAACTTCAGAACACCCGTGACTTACCCTGACTCCTCATTTTTTCGTATTCTTTTTCTTCTCCCTCTTCCCCTTTCCTCTTTCCTTTTTCTCCTCTGGATTGTCTCTCTTCTGTCTCGTGTTTCTGTTCCTTCTTCATTTATTTCACCACTTCCCCTTTCACGCACCTCTGTGCGCTTGCTCTCCCTCTGTGGGCACCTAGCTCTCTTGCAGTGCTCCCCTTCCTTTGTATTTGACTGGCTCGTCCTCCTTATTCCCCACTTCTACCACTACCACTATTACTACCTCTTCTACTACTACTACTACTACTACTGATGAAATTAAGACACATGTGTGGCGTCTGGGTGTCTTTGTTGTGGACGTTTCACCATCCAGTGGCTGGCTGGATGGCGAAACGTCTACGATAGGGATGCCTGGGTGTTGCGCATGTGTCTTAATTTCATCTTGTCGGTATTATATACCATTCTTGTACTACTACTACTACCTCCACCTCTTCCTGCCTATATATAGCCGTCCTGCTCCACTTCTGGTTAGTGTGACTTTGTAAATGGTCCAAGTCGGACCGAAACGTCGTCGTAAGCTTCTCTCTTTTATGTGCGGGTTATATGTGTATAGTCTCATTGTGCCTATCCCTAAGCCCCAACAGTCTGATACATTTAGCCCGATCTCCTTAACTAGTTCCCTTTGTAAAACCTTTGAAAGAATGATACTTAACAGACTGTACTACAGAATCAGACACCAACTTTCCCCCTACCTCTATGGGTTCATGAAAGGTAAAAGTGTGCAGAACTGTATTTCCACCTTTCTCACTGCACACACCTCTACTAGTTTTACCACTTTTCTTGATCTAAAATCTGCATTTGATATTGCGAACAGAACCATTATACTACATGAACTAGCCAAAATGAATATTGGTGGTAGCTTACTCTGCTGGATAATAGGATACCTGTCAAATAGTGTATCCTCTGTCCTTCATAAAGACTTTAGATATGAGTCTTAAAGAAATGTCTTTAGGTACACTGCAGGGAGGAGTTCTTAGTCCCATGCTATTTAATATTCTGATTAATGCTCTCCTAAATGCTCTACCTGCCTCACCTAAACATATAGCTATAAGCTATGCTGATGACATCATGATACATACAACAGGGCATAAGAAGATGAGCACCATTCTTAATGAAGTTCAAGCAATTTGTAATCGACTAGGCCTCATAATATCTTCCTCTAAAACAAAGATATTAACAAGCAAACGACATCCCCCACCCATCTATTTGCAGGGTGAAATCATTAGCTACGTTAAAACTTACAGATATCTTGGTGTAGATGTACCCTTTAACAAATCCACTATACTACAACTAAATAAGAAATGCAAAGATAGGCTAAATGCTCTCAAAGCTGTTGCTGGCTACAACCCCAACTATGGTGCTAATGTGAGAATCGTGAGAATGATGTACTTAGCCTACGTTAGGTCCTTAATTGATTATGCTGCTCCCATGTTGATATTAGCTAGAGAAAGTTCTCTCCGACCCTTGGAGTTAATGCAGAATGAAGCTCTCAGAATTATTCTTGGGTGTCCCAATTCTACAAAGGTTCTTAATATGAGGAAGGAGCTTGGTATTCTAGTATCAGTGATAGGATTGTTGAGATTAACACTGTATTTGGTATTAGAATGTTGAGAAATGAACCAGACTCTGTCACAATGAATCTTACCAAGTGTCTAGAGGTAAATACACACAGATCTAAATGGACTGTGAAAACGTGCAATTGCATTAAGTTTTATAACCTGCATGAACTGTATCACTGTAGGAAACAAGATCATTTCACCCCTCCATGGAAGATGTGTTCATTTAACATCACATACCTGCAAGTCCCTCTGAAGAAGCACATTGACAGTAATCCCTTCCTTAAATCACTTGTTAAAGCAACTGCCCAAGAAGAAATTTCTCGCCTAGCTGGTAGTAATAAGTTATCACAAGTTATATACACTGATGGATCTAAATAGGAGTCTTCTGGCAGGGCTGCATCTGTTCTTGTTACCACCTCCCTAGTTAAGTATGATAATAAATTTGTTGAGTTAGGCATAAGAATTAACAAATGGGCATCTACACTGCAAACTGAATTGTTTGCAATCCTAATGGGGCTAAAGCTAACCTATGACACTGAGCTTGACTCTATCATCATTACTGATTCTATGTCATCATTGAAGGCTCTTGACTCATATAATGACTCCAATAACATGCTCATTGGAGAACATAAGAACATAAGAAAGGAGGATCACTGCAGCAGGCCTGTTGGCCCATACTAGGCAGGTCCTTTACAATCCATCCCACTAACAAAACATTTGCCCAACCTAATTTTCAATGCTACCCAAGAAATAAGCTCTGATAACTCTATCCACTCATTTGCAAGTCCCACTCAAATCCAACCCCTCTCACTCATATATTTTTTTTTTTTATTATCACACCGGCCGATTCCCACCAAGGCAGGGTGGCCCGAAAAAGAAAAACTTTCACCATCATTCACTCCATCACTGTCTTGCCAGAAGGGTGCTTTACACTACAGTTTTTAAACTGCAACATTAACACCCCTCCTTCAGAGTGCAGGCACTGTACTTCCCATCTCCAGGACTCAAGTCCGGCCTGCCGGTTTCCCTGAATCCCTTCATAAATGTTACTTTGCTCACACTCCAACAGCACGTCAAGTATTAAAAACCATTTGTCTCCATTCACTCCTATCAAACACGCTCACGCATGCCTGCTGGAAGTCCAAGCCCCTCGCACACAAAACCTCCTTTACCCCCTCCCTCCAACCCTTCCTAGGCCGACCCCTACCCCGCCTTCCTTCCACTACAGACTGATACACTCTTGAAGTCATTCTGTTTCGCTCCATTCTCTCTACATGTCCGAACCACCTCAACAACCCTTCCTCAGCCCTCTGGACAACAGTTTTGGTAATCCCGCACCTCCTCCTAACTTCCAAACTACGAATTCTCTGCATTATATTCACACCACACATTGCCCTCAGACATGACATCTCCACTGCCTCCAGCCTTCTCCTCGCTGCAACATTCATCACCCACGCTTCACACCCATATAAGAGCGTTGGTAAAACTATACTCTCATACATTCCCCTCTTTGCCTCCAAGGACAAAGTTCTTTGTTTCCACAGACTCCTAAGTGCACCACTCACTCTTTTTCCCTCATCAATTCTATGATTCACCTCATCTTTCATAGACCCATCCGCTGACACGTCCACTCCCAAATATCTGAATACGTTCACCTCCTCCATACTCTCTCCCTCCAATCTGATATTCAATCTTTCATCACCTAATCTTTTTGTTATCCTCATAACCTTACTCTTTCCTGTATTCACCTTTAATTTTCTTCTTTTGCACACCCTACCAAATTCATCCACCAATCTCTGCAACTTCTCTTCAGAATCTCCCAAGAGCACAGTGTCATCAGCAAAGAGCAGCTGTGACAACTCCCACTTTGTGTGTGATTCTTTATCTTTTAACTCCACGCCTCTTGCCAAAACCCTCGCATTTACTTCTCTTACAACCCCATCTATAAATATATTAAACAACCACGGTGACATCACACATCCTTGTCTAAGACCTACTTTTACTGGGAAAAAATTTCCCTCTTTCCTACATACTCTAACTTGAGCCTCACTATCCTCGTAAAAACTCTTCACTGCTTTCAGTAACCTACCTCCTACACCATACACTTGCAACATCTGCCACATTGCCCCCCTATCCACCCTGTCATACGCCTTTTCCAAATCCATAAATGCCACAAAGACCTCTTTAGCCTTATCTAAATACTGTTCACTTATATGTTTCACTGTAAACACCTGGTCCACACACCCCCTACCTTTCCTAAAGCCTCCTTGTTCATCTGCTATCCTATTCTCCGTCTTACTCTTAATTCTTTCAATTATAACTCTACCATACACTTTACCAGGTACACTCAACAGACTTATCCCCCTATAATTTTTGCACTCTCTTTTATCCCCTTTGCCTTTATACAAAGGAACTATGCATGCTCTCTGCCAATCCCTAGGTACCTTACCCTCTTCCATACATTTATTAAATAATTGCACCAACCACTCCAAAACTATATCCCCACCTGCTTTTAACATTTCTATCTTTATCCCATCAATCCCGGCTGCCTTACCCCCTTTCATTTTACCTACTGCCTCACGAACTTCCCCCACACTCACAACTGGCTCTTCCTCACTCCTACAAGATGTTATTCCTCCTTGCCCTATACACAAAATCACAGCTTCCCTATCTTCATCAACATTTAACAATTCCTCAAAATATTCCTTCCATCTTCCCAATACCTCTAACTCTCCATTTAATAACTCTCCTCTCCTATTTTTAACTGACAAATCCATTTGTTCTCTAGGCTTTCTTAACTTGTTAATCTCACTCCAAAACTTTTTCTTATTTTCAACAAAATTTGTTGATAACATCTCACCCACTCTCTCATTTGCTCTCTTTTTACAACCTAAATTTTAAACTACCCAAAGTCCTAGCCTCAATAACCCAACTAGGTAGACTGTTCCACTCATCAACTACCCTATTTCCAAACCAATACCTTTCCTATGTCCTTTCTAAATCTAAACTTCTCTAATTTAAATCCATTACTGCGGGTTCTCTCTTGGAGAGATATTCTCAAGACCTTATTAATAGCCCTTTTATTAATACCCATCTTCCACTTATACACTTCGATCATGTCTCCCCTCATTCTTCGTCTAACAAGTGAATGTAATTTAAGAGTCTTCTATCTTTCTTCATAAGGAAGATTTCTAATGCTATGTATTAACTTGGTCATTTTACGCTGAATGTTTTCTAACAAATTTATGTCCATTCTGTAATATGGAGACCAGAACTGAGCTGCATAATCTAGGTGAGGCCTTACTAATGATGTATAAAGCTGCAGTATAACCTCTGGACTTCTGTTGCTTACACTTCTAGATATAAATCCCAATAATCTATTTGCCTTATTACGTACACTTAGGCACTGCTGTCTTGGTTTAAGGTTGCTGCTCACCATAACCCCCAAGTCCTTTTCACAATCTGTATGGCTAAGTTCTACATTATTTAACTTATAAGTGCTAGGGTTATGGACACTCCCGAGCTTCAGAACCTTGCATTTATCTACATTGAACTGCATCTGCCACTTTTCTGACCAAGAACAGAGTTTGTCTAAATCCTCCTGAAGTTCCCTAACATCTACGTTTGAATCAATTATCCTACCTATCTTTGTGTCATCGGCGAATTTGCTCATATCACTAGTAATACCCTCATCAAGGTCATTGATATATATTATAAACAACAACGGGCCTAAGACTGATCCCTGTGGTACGCCACTTGTTACAGATCCCCACTCGGATTGAACCCCATTTAAGCATACTCTCTGCTTCCTATTAGTGAGCCATGACTCGATCCATGACAGCACTTTTTCCCCAATGCCATGAGCTGCCACTTTTTTTAACAGTCTCTGGCACGGTACTCCATCAAAAGCCTTACCAAAATCCAAATAAACAGGAATAGATACTCAAAAATCAGGGACAAAGGAATTAATGTACAGTTGCTATGGATTCCATCACACATTGCATTACTCCTTCATGATAAAGTTGATATGTTGGCCAAGAAGAGTACCCAGAAGGAGAATGTAGAATATAACTTTGGTATAACTGTGTCTAGCATTAGGAATAATATTAGGAGAGAAGTAAATAATGAAAATGATTGTTATAGGAATGCAATTAGAAGCCTGAGTAGATCTATAACCCACTATGATAACATGAATGTCGATAAGTATGTTTATGGAGCAACATGCAATGTGAACAGACTGACTGATGTTGTAGTAGCCAGGCTTAGGCTTGGTTACAAGCACTTCTGGCAGTTTGGGAGACACACAGATGATGATCAAACTAAATGTAAATTATGTCATCAGGCATATGGTCACTCTCTTGAACACTATGTGCTTAATTGTCCACTTATTGAGGAATACAAAGACAGACAGCATATTAACCTATGTGACATGTCAAGATATCTTATTAATGAAAATTAGATACCAGATATACTAAGTGAATTTCCTAAATTTGCTTGTAACAGATAAGTGAACTATAGATATGTAGATATAAATCCATGTGTATTCCTGTTAACCCTTTGGGGCCTAGTTCTTGGGCCTTTTGTGTATCCATATGCTCTTGCGCTACCGTCCACAGGATGGATATGGGGTGCACAATAAACTAGCCACTTCGGTGGCAAAATCTAAATCTAATCTCAGATAATAACATGTAACCAGGAATGATTGGTCATGGTTTACTAAAGTCCCAATACTGTAATTGAACCAGTCCTAGTAAAAATCCATAAAACAGACAGGTGGAAGGGGGGGGGGGCAAAACTGACAAAAATGTAAAATTTTCGGAACATCTATATTTTGTCTGGAAACCAACCAGAATCACCTTCATTTCAATAGGTTGTCTTTAATTCTATCATATGATACCAAGAAACCAGTAATAAAACCATAAAAAATATCCTAGAAAATACCTTGAAGTTGCTATTTTAAACCACCATGCACTGCATGAGGCAGGACTTTTTATAATGTGCACACTTCCAACAAAGATTTATTCTCTCATATCCAGGACACAATTTAGTGCTCACAAATTATGTGAGAGAGCTCATAATGTAGATTTACATGACGGACTGTGATGTCAATAACATAGATGTATGTGACACAGTGAAAATGCTAAGAGAAGTCAAAAAGAAGACTAAAGAACACCAAAAGAGAACATAATATTTAAGTTGCAAGGAATCAAAGATCAACCCAGAGGGTTTCTATAAGATACATAGGAATAAGATTAGGAAAAAGGAATGCCCACTTAAATATGACTTATTTATTCTAGTTTTTACACACAAAGATACAAACAAAATCCCTTATAAAGGTCAAGACAAGAATAAATTATGCAAAGTCAAAGTCACTCATGACATGATCCTAAGACAAGTAGATGAATTTAAACAAAACAAATCACTGGTAGTAGGTTGGTAGACAGCAACCACCCAGGGAAGTGCTACCGTCCTGCCAGATGACTGTGAAACAGAAACCTGTAACTGTTTTACATGATGGTAGGATTGCTGGTTTCTTTTTCTGTCTCATAAACACGCTAGATAACAGGGATATCTTGCTACTCCTACTTACACTTTGGTCACATTTTACAGACACGCACATGCATATATATATATACATACATCTAGGTTTTTCTCCTTTTTCTAAATAGCTCTTGTTCCTCTTTATTTCTTCTATTGTCCATGGGGAAGTGGAAAAGAATCTTTCCTCCGTAAGCCATGCGTGTCGTATGAGGCGACTAAAATGCCGGGAGCAATGGGCTAGTAACCCCTTCTCCTGTAGACATTTACTAAAAAAGAGAAGAAGAAAAACTTTATAAAACTGGGATGCTTAAATGTGCATGGATGTAGTGCGGATGACAAGAAACAGATGATTGCTGATGTTATGAATGAAAAGAAGTTGGATGTCCTGGCCCCAAGCGAAACAAAGCTGAAGGGGGTAGGGGAGTTTCGGTGGGGGGAAATAAATGGGATTAAATCTGGAGTATCTGAGAGAGTTAGAGCAAAGGAAGGGGTAGCAGTAATGTTGAATGATCAGTTATGGAAGGAGAAAAGAGAATATGAATGTGTAAATTCAAGAATTATGTGGATTAAAGTAAAGGTTGGATGCGAGAAGTGGGTCATAATAAGCGTGTATGCACCTGGAGAAGAGAGGAATGCAGAGGAGAGAGAGAGATTTTGGGAGATGTTAAGTGAATGTATAGGAGCCTTTGAACCAAGTGAGAGAGTAATTGTGGTAGGGGACCTGAATGCTAAAGTAGGAGAAACTTTTAGAGAGGGTGTGGTAGGTAAGTTTGGGGTGCCAGGTGTAAATGATAATGGGAGCCCTTTGATTGAACTTTGTATAGAAAGGGGTTTAGTTATAGGTAATACATATTTTAAGAAAAAGAGGATAAATAAGTATACAAGATATGATGTAGGGCAAAATGACAGTAGTTTGTTGGATTATGTATTGGTAGATAAAAGACTGTTGAGTAGACTTCAGGATGTACATGTTTATAGAGGGGCCACAGATATATCAGATCACTTTCTAGTTGTAGCTACACTGAGAGTAAAAGGTAGATGGGATACAAGGAGAATAGAAGCATCAGGGAAGAGAGAGGTGAAGGTTTATAAACTAAAAGAGGAGGCAGTTAGGGTAAGATATAAACAGCTATTGGAGGATAGATGGGCTAATGAGAGCATAGGCAATGGGGTCGAAGAGGTATGGGGTAGGTTTAAAAATGTAGTGTTAGAGTGTTCAGCAGAAGTTTGTGGTTACAGGAAAGTGGGTGCGGGAGGGAAGAGGAGCGATTGGTGGAATGATGATGTGAAGAGAGTAGTAAGGGAGAAAAAGTTAGCATATGAGAAGTTTTTACAAAGTAGAAGTGATGCAAGGAGGGAAGAGTATATGGAGAAAAAGAGAGTGGTGAAGCAATGTAAAAAGAGAGCAAATGAGAGAGTGGGTGAGATGTTATCAACAAATTTTGTTGAAAATAAGAAAAAGTTTTGGAGTGAGATTAACAAGTTGAGAAAGCCTAGAGAACAAATGGATTTGTCAGTTAAAAATAGGAGAGGAGAGTTATTAAATGGAGAGTTAGAGGTATTGGGAAGATGGAGGGAATATTTTGAGGAATTGTTAAATGTTGATGAAGATAAGGAAGCTGTGATTTCGTGTATAGGGCAAGGAGGAACAACATCTTGTAGGAGTGAGGAAGAGCCAGTTGTGAGTGTGGGGGAAGTTCGTGAGGCAGTAGGTAAAATGAAAGGGGGTAAGGCAGCCGGGATTGATGGGATAAAGATAGAAATGTTAAAAGCAGGTGGGGATATAGTTTTGGAGTGGTTGGTGCAATTATTTAATAAATGTATGGAAGAGGGTAAGGTACCTAGGGATTGGCAGAGAGCATGCATAGTTCCTTTGTATAAAGGCAAAGGGGATAAAATAGAGTGCAAAAATTATAGGGGGATAAGTCTGTTGAGTATACCTGGCAAAGTGTATGGTAGAGTTATTATTGAAAGAATTAAGAGTAAAACGGAGAATAGGATAGCAGATGAACAAGGAGGCTTTAGGAAAGGTAGGGGGTGTGTGGACCAGGTGTTTACAGTGAAACATATAAGTGAACAGTATTTAGATAAGGCTAAAGAGGTCTTTGTGGCATTTATGGATCTGGAAAAGGCATATGACAGGGTGGATAGGGGGGCAATGTGGCAGATGTTGCAGGTGTATGGTGTAGGAGGTAGGTTACTGAAAGCAGTGAAGAGTTTTTACGAGGATAGTGAGGCTCAAGTTAGAGTATGTAGAAAAGAGGGAAATTATTTCCCAGTAAAAGTAGGCCTTAGACAAGGATGTGTGATGTCACCGTGGTTGTTTAATATATTTATAGATGGGGTTGTAAGAGAAGTAAATGCGAGGGTCTTGGCAAGAGGCGTGGAGTTAAAAGATAAAGAATCACACATAAAGTGGGAGTTGTCACAGTTGCTCTTTGCTGATGACACTGTGCTCTTGGGAGATTCTGAAGAGAAGTTGCAGAGATTGGTGGATGAATTTGGTAGGGTGTGCAAAAGAAGAAAATTGAAAGTGAATACAGGAAAGAGTAAGGTTATGAGGATAACAAAAAGATTAGGTGATGAAAGATTGAATATCAGATTGGAGGGAGAGAGTATGGAGGAGGTGAATGTATTCAGATATTTGGGAGTGGACGTGTCAGCGGATGGGTCTATGAAAGATGAGGTGAATCATAGAATTGATGAGGGGAAAAGGGTGAGTGGTGCACTTAGGAGTCTGTGGAGACAAAGAACTTTGTCCTTGGAGGCAAAGAGGGGAATGTATGAGAGTATAGTTTTACCAATGCTCTTATATGGGTGTGAAGCATGGGTGATGAATGTTGCAGCGAGGAGAAGGCTGGAGGTAGTGGAGATGTCATGTCTGAGAGCAATGTGTGGTGTGAATATAATGCAGAGAATTCGTAGTTTGGAAGTTAGGAGGAGGTGCGGGATTACCAAAACTGTTGTCCAGAGGGCTGAGGAAGGGTTGTTGAGGTGGTTCGGACATGTGGAGAGAATGGAGCAAAACAGAATAACTTCAAGAGTGTATCAGTCTGTAGTGGAAGGAAGGCGGGGTAGGGGTCGGCCTAGGAAAGTTTGGAGGGAGGGGGTAAAGGAGGTTTTGTGTGCGAGGGGCTTGGACTTCCAGCAGGCATGTGTGAGCGTGTTTGATAGGAGTGAATGGAGACAAATGGTTTTTAATACTTGACGTGCTGTTGGAGTGTGAGCAAAGTAACATTTATGAAGGGGTTCGGGGAAACCGGCAGGCCGGACTTGAGTCCTGGAGATGGGAAGTACAGTGCCTACACTCTGAAGGAGGGGTGTTAATGTTGCAGTTTAAAAACTGTAGTGTAAAGCACCCTTCTGGCAAGACAGTGATGGAGTGAATGATGGTGAAAGTTTTTCTTTTTCGGGCCACCCTGCCTTGGTGGGAATCGGCCAGTGTGATAATAAAAAAATAATATAAAAAAATCACTTGGTCCTGATGAGCTGTTTTCAAGGGTTATAAAGGATTGTAAGGAGGAACCTGGCAAACCATTAGTTTGTCTCTTCAACATATCATTGCAAACAGGCATTGTACAGAATAAGTAGAAAAATAGCATATGTGGTACCCATTCACAAAGTGGGAGATAGTTCATTACCTGGAGGGTGTTCTGGGGTCAACGTCCCCACGACCTGGTCTATGACCAAGCATTAGCTTCAGAATATAGACTAATCAGCCTAATCTCAATTGTAGGAAAGCTGATGGGCTCAGTATCTCCAGATGCAGTATGAAGCCACCGTGAAAGATATAATTTCATTAATGAATCTCGGCATAATTATACAAAAGGATATTCTTGCCTTACAAGTTTACTAACCTTTTCACCAAGGTATTTGAGGTGGTACCAAAATAAGGATAAAATATTGTGTATATGGACTTCAGTAATGCAGGAGACTGATGAAAAAAGTATTGGCACATAGTATACAAGTAGAAATAGTCTCCTAGGTTGAAAATGACTGACAGATGGGCAACAATTTGCATAAATGGGGAGAAATCTGAATGGGGTCCCATTACAAGTTGTGCACCACACAGGTCAGTATTATCACCGTTGTTTATGATCTACATAAACACACAGAAGAAGGAATAAATGGTGACATATATCTGCCAATGACACTAAATAAGCCATCAGATCATTTCTGATGAGGCTGCAAGAAAGTTGCAGGAGGGCCTGCATAGGTTGCAGAAGTGGCAGATGCAGATCAGTGCAGACAGGTGTTATTAAGAAAATAACACCTATAAAATCAATTCTGCAGATCTTAGACAGACTGAATGCAAAAAATACTTACAAGTTATGGTTAGTAAAAATTGAAAGCAAAGACAATGGTGCACAAATCTTCACAACAAAGCTAACAGGATTCTTGGTTTCATATCAAGAAGTATAAATAATAAAAGTTTTAAGGTTATATTTCAACTTGATAATACAACAGATACCCCGTATCTGCAGTTTCAGATATCCACGGTTTACTGTGACTCAAAAATACCTCTTAATTAAACCATACCATGGGCAATGATAGAATCCACGGTCAGAGAGTCATAAACCTCCAGACCAACATGTTAGCCACTGGGCCAGCTGGTTATAAGATTCATCCAACTATGTATATTTACACACCATAGGAAGGTTAGCATAGGCACCACTGTGACCACAAATGCAAGTTTTTACAGACGAATTTCCTGCCAGCATGGCCGTGATGAACTCTAGCTCAAGTTCAGTGGTCAAAGTGGTGCCTATGCTAACCTTCCTATGGTGTATAAATATTATACAGTGGACCCTCAACTAACAGCGGCATCAAGTAATGGCAAATTCGTCTAAAGGCACTCTTTGGCATAAAAAAAAATGGCTCTACCAACGGCGAAAAACTCGTCTAACAGCGTTCACTGGAACATGTCCATGCGGCGGGAGCGTGGCCTAAGCAGGCCCAGCCACTCCAAGACTGTGTGTGCCATTATTTACAAGCTGTTGCAGTCAATACTACATGTACCTGCCATATATTTTGAATTATTCCAGTATTTTTAGTGCTTGTAACTGCTAAATAAACCACCATGAGCCCCAAGAAAGCTTCTAGTGCCAAGCCTGTGTTAAAAAGGGTGAGAATTACGATGGAAATGAAGAAAGAGATAATTGAAAAATACGAAAGTGGAGCACATATGTCCGGGTTGGAAAGGCTATACAACAAATCCCATTCAACAATCAGTACTATCTTGGCGAACAGAAAGGCAATCAAGGAAGCTGTTGTTGCGAAAGGTGCAAGTATGTTTTCAAAACAGAGACCACAAATAATTGAAGAGGTAGAGAGACTGTTATTGGTATGGATAAACGAAAAACAATTATCAGGAGATAGTGTTTCTCAGTCTATAATTTGTGAAAAGGCAAGGCAGTTGCATGATGATCTCATTAAGAAAATGCCTCAAAAAAAGTGATGATACTGATGAATTTCAGGCCAGCAAAGGCTGGTTTGAGAGATTTAAGAATCATAGTGGCATACACAGTGTGGAAAGGCATGGTGAGACTGCCAGTTCAGTCAAAAAAGTGGCTGAAAAATATGTGAAGGACTTTAAGGAATACATAGAAACTGAAAACTTAAAACCTGAACAAGTGTTTAATTGTGACGAAACAGGCCTGTTTTGGAAGAAAATGCCAAACAGGACCTACATTACTCTGGAGGAAAAGGCACTCCCAGGACATAAGCCTATGAAAGACAGGCTGACATTAATGTTGTGTAGTGGTGATGTGTACTTAGCTCAGTGAGGACGTTAGTGTACTCTCCTTGGACTGAACCAAGATGCCCTCCATTGAGCAACTTTACCAGCAGCTTAAGGAAGAATTGAGGGTAGCAAAGATGGAGATACAGCGATTGACTGAGGAAAACAAGAGGATTCGTAGTAGTCGTCCTGTTTTGAGTCCTCAGGTCAAGAATGGAACTTGGACAGTGGCTGGACAGCATGGAACAAAGTAGACAACAAGAAGACAAATGGAAAGGTAGAAATGATGAAGAAGAAAGAGACAGCTGTGGAAACTGTTGTGGAAACATTTAATGCATTCTCCGTGCTACCCAACGAATGTGAGTCAAATACTGGGAACGTCACGACAAACGACACCAAGGAAGGTAAGAATATTGTTGTTGTTGGGAATAGCCAGATTAGGTATATGGATAGGGCCTTCTGCTTGAAGGACAGAAGTAGGAGACAGAGGGTTTGCTTTCCTGGGGCTGGGATGGAGGATATTGTTAGCTGGCTTGACAACATCATGAACGGTAATGGGACCAATCCTATTATCTGCCTCAGTGCTGGAGGCAGTGATGTAGGCAAGCGTAGAAGTGAGGATTTACTTAGAAGGTTCAGGACAGCAACAGACATAATTAGGAAGAAGGGGGGGCACCCTGTTATATGTGGCATTTTGCCAAGAAGGGGTGTTGGAAATGAATGGTTGTCCAGAGCAATTGGTATTAATTGTTGGCTGGATAAACACTGTAAGGATAATGCAGTACCATTCATTGACAACTGGGACAACTTCTATGGCCAAAATGACATGTATGCCAGGGATGGGGTTCACTTATCCAGGGCAGATGTGGGTTTTCTTGCTAGCTCAGTTGAGGGGGTTGTTAGGACTTTAAACTAGGATTAGTTAGAGGTATGGGTTTAGAAATGATAAATAATGAGTATGGATATATTGCCTTACGCTCTGATATTAAGAATCTTAATAGTAACTATCATGGAGTAACTCTGGGTAATGATAATTTCAGAAATTGTGTAAAAATAAAGATGAATAGGAAAAATGTGCAGAAGAAAAACATGTGATGGTATTTTATGCTAACAGTCGAAGTGCAAGAAATAAGATTAATGAACTGCATTTGGTAGCATGTGCTGGGAACTTTGATGTCATTGTACGTATTAACTAAAACGTGGTATGATTTAAAGAGTCGGGATATTATTGCTGAGTGTAATATTCAAGGGTTTAAGTTGTTTCATGTGGATAGATGTAATGGAAAGGGGAGAGGAGTTGCATTATATGCTCGAGAAAATTTTAACTGTTGCACAAAAACAGGTATTAAAATAGATGGAATAGTAACAGAATCTGTTTGGGTAGAGTTTGTAGAAGGTCAAGAAAAGCTAATTCTAGGTGTAATATACCGCCCTCCAGGCTTGGATCACGATAGAAGGAGACTTTTTTGGGACGAAATTGTTAGGGGTTCTAGACACAATAACATAGTGATAGTAGGGGATTTTAACTTTAGTCAAATTGACTGGAATTCTTGGACCAGTAATCTGGAGTCCAGTGACTTTATGTTCAGAACTGTTTTCTGAAGCAGTGTGTAACAGAGCCTACCAGGGGTAATAATTTGCTAGACCTAGTCTTGTCAAATAAGGAAACACTCGTAAATAATCTGGAGATCACTGAAGAGCTTGGCACAAGTGATCACAAATCCATCATTTTTTGTATTAACTGGGAATACAAGAATAATGATACAGTAAAAATCCCTGATTTTCATTTTGCCAATTATAATGGACATAGGGAACACCTGTCAAATCTCAATTGGGGTTATCTAGCTAATGATTTTACTGACAATGATCATACTTATGATTACGAAGGAATCTCCTTTTATGATTTTTTTCTTAATAGTGTACACCGTGCTCAGAGCATATAAATTCCCCAGAGAAAAATTAGGTCTAATAATAATTATCCCAAATGGGTTAACAGGAGGCTAAAGCATCTATTAAGGGAGAAAAGGGGAATTTATAGGCACATCAGAAGAGGAGAGGTTAACCTTACTGACCAATATGTTCAGCTTAAAAGAGAAGTAAAAAAGGGGATTAGAAAGGCTAAACGTGACTATGAAATTAGAGTTGCTAATGAATCAAAGACTAATCCAAAGGGGTTCTTTCAAGTGTATAGGATGAAGGTGAAGGAAAAAGTAGGACCTCTGAAAATTGGGAATGGACAGCTGATGGATAACGACCTGGAAATGTGTTCCTTATTTAATGACTATTTTTTGTCAGTTTTTATACAGGAAGACATAAATGAGATTCCAGAAATTACAATTATTCAGTTCCTGATGAATTCAAATTAACTGATACTACTGTCACAATGGACATGGTTATCAGATAGACAAACTGAAGCAAAATAAGTCCCCGGGACCAGACGAGTTTTTTTCCAGGGTACTTAAGGAATGCAAGATGGAACTTAGTCAGCTATTAACGAGTGTGTTTAATGCATCCATCCTTACCAGTGTTGTGCCAGAGTTGTGGAAGATGGCTAATGTGGTTCCTATATTCAAATCAGGGGATAAGTCAATTCCTTCAAATTACTGTCCAATAAGCCTGACATCTATAGTGGGCAAGTTATTAGAATTAATTATAGCTGACATTATTAGAAGTCACCTTAAAAAGCATATTTTGATTAATGAATCTCAGCATGGGTTAATGAGAGGTCGTTCCTGCCTGACAAATTTACTGACGCTCTTCAATAGAACACTTGAGGCAGTGGACAGTGATAAGGAATATGATATTGTTTATTTGGATTTTAGTAAAGCCTTCGATAGAGTACCTCACAAGAGACTCTTAAGAAAAGTGGCAGCTCATGGTATAGGAGGTAAAGTTCTAGCATGGATTGAGGCATGGCTTACAAATAGAAAGCAGAGAGTTACCGTTAATGGGGTGAAATCTGAATACGGATTAGTTACTAGTGGCGTTCCACAAGGATCCGTTTTAGGCCCTCTCTTGTTCATAATTTACATTAATTACCTTGATGAAGGGATTACGAGTGACATGTAGATGAATGGTTCACAGAACCGACACGTTGATAAATTAGACACATGTGCAACTCTTGGGTATCTTTATTGAGGAAATGTTTTGCCACACAGTGGCTTCATCAGTCCATACAGAGGAGAAGCTAGAAGAACAGGAGGAGAATGAGGTAATCAGTCCCTCAGCCTTGAGTCAATGTGGTCAGTCCATCAATCTAGAATAGAATATGGCATATGAGCGGAGAAGCAGCTTATAAACCATAGGCAGGAGAGGTGCAGCAGACGTAGGTGGTGTCACATTTGCCCAATGTGGAAGTAGGTCGTGCCCAAGGGTTAGGCAAGTGAAGAATTCCCAAGTATTCAAGATTGATGGACTGACCACATCGGCTCAAGGCTGAGGGACTGATTACCTCATTCTCTTCCTGTTCTTCTAGCTTCTCCTGTGTATGGACTGATGAAGCCACTGTGTGGCGAAACGTTTCCTCAATAAAGATACCCAAGAGTTGCACATGTGTCTAATTTATCAACGTGTCGGTTCTGTGAACCATTCATCTACAAACCTGTCAGACACTGGAACTTCTTGGGATCTTAATACTTGGGAATTCTTCGCTTGCCTAATCCTTGGGCACGACCTACTTCCACATTGGACAAATGTGACACCACCTACGTCTGCTGCACCTCTCCTGCCTACGGTTTATAAGCTCCTTCTCCGTTCATATGCCGTATTCTATTCTAGATTGATGGACTGACCACATCGACTCAAGGCTGAGGGACCGATTACCTCATTCTCCTCCTGTTCTTCTAGCTTCTCCTGTGTATGGACTGATGAAGCCACTGTGTGGCAAAACGTTTCCTCAATAAAGATACCCAAGAGTTGCACATGTGTCTAATTTATCTACGAGTGACATGAGTAAATTTGCTGATGATACAAAGATAGGCTGTATAATTCATTCTGAGGAAGATAGGAAAGAACTCCAAGAAGATTTAGACAAATTAATGTCTTGGTCTGAAAAATGGCAGATGAAGTTCAGTGTGAATAAGTGTAAGGTACTAGTCCTTGGTAATGAAAATAACCCTCGAAGCTATAAACTAAGTGAAGTAGAGCTTGATCATACAGAATGTGAAAAAGACTTAGGAGTCATGGTAAGCAGAAACCTAAAGCCAAGACAGCAGTGCCTAAGTGTGCACAACAAGGCTAACAGATTACTTGGATTTATCTCAAGAAGTATAAGTAACAGAAGTCCAAAAGTTATTTTACAGCTCTATACATCACTAGTGAAGCCTCATTTAGATTATGCTGCTTAGTTTTGGTCTCCTTACTACAGGATGGATATAGACTCATTGGAGAACATACAGAGAAGTAATGACTAAAATGATTAACTGTGTAAGAAATCTCCTGTATGAAGATAGACTTAAAGCCTTAAATCTCCACTCTCTGGAGAGACATAGAATGAGGGGAGATATCATTGAAGTGTATAAGTGGATGACAGGCATAAACAAAGGAGATATTAATAAAGTACTGAGGGTGTCGAACCTGGTAAGAACCAGAAATAATGGATTCAAGTTGGATAAATTTAGATTTAGAAAGGACATAGGTAAGTACTGGTTTTCCAACAGAGTTGTGGATGTGATGAATGGTTTGAAAAACCGACAAGTTGAAGATTGAGACACTTATGCAGCATATGGGAATCTTTATTCAGGAAACGTTTCACCACACAGTGGCTTCATCAGTCCAATACAAAGAGGAAGGCGTAAGGAGAGGAGGAGAATGAGGTAATCAGTCCCTCAACCTGGAGTCGATGTGTTCAGTCCATCAATCTTGTAGAATGTACAGCATAGGGCCGTAGACGTGGCTTATATACTGTAGTGAGGTGAGGTGAAGCAGGCGGAGGCGGGGTCATAGTGGTACCATCCACTAGTCGAAGTAGGTCTTCGTCCAAAGGTTGAACAAGTGTTGAAGAATTCTTTGTAACAAGATCCCATGATGCTGCAGTGTCTGACAGTTGTGATGAATGGTTTGAAAAATCGGTTTTTCAAACCATTCATCACAACTGTCAGACACTGCAGCATCATGGGATCTTGTTACAAAGAATTCTTCAACACTTGTTCAACCTTTGGATGAAGACCTACTTTGACTAGTGGATGGTACCACTATGACCCCGCCTCTGCCTGCTTCACCTCACCTCACTACAGTATATAAGCCACGTCTACGGCCCTATGCTGTACATTCTACAAGATTGATGGACTGAACACATCGACTCCAGGTTGAGGGAATGATTACCTCATTCTCCTCCTCTCCTTACGCCTTCCTCTTTGTATTGGACTGATGAAGCCACTGTGTGGCGAAACGTTTCCTGAATAAAGATTCCCATATGCTGCATAAGTGTCTCAATCTTCAGAGTTGTAGATGCGTGGAACAGTCTTCCCAGTGGGGTGATAGAGGCTTTAAGAAGAGATTGGACAAATATATGAGTGGGAGGAGCTGGGTTTGATTGGTGTCATTGGGTACTGGAGCTAATTCTTGGGTAGCTTTTGGTAGAGGTCATTTTAATAAGGACCTGCCTTGTATGGGCCAGTAGGCCTTCTGCAGTGTTCCGCCATTCTTATGTTCTTATGTTAGTAATGCTAGTGGTGACTTCAAAGTGAAGCCTTTATTGGTGTATCACTCTGAAACTCCCAGTGTTCAGGAAAAACAATATCGTCAAGGGTAATTTGTGTGTGCTGTGGAGATCAAACAGTAAGGCATGGGTCACTGGAGAACTTTTCTTGGACTGGTTTTATGGTGTGTTTGGCCCCACTGTGACAAAATACCTCCAGGAAAAGAAATTGTCACTCAAGTGCAAGAGGAAATTGTAGGGGAATTTGGTTTCATTAAAGTGAAGTTTTTGCCTCCTAATAAAACTCGTCTCTTCCAGCCCATGGATCAGCAGGTCATTTCAAACTTCAAAAAACTCTACATAAAAGCAATGTTTCAAAAGTGCTTTGAAGTGACCTCAGGCACTAAACTAACCCTAAGAGAGTTTTGGAAAGATCACTTCAATATCCTCAGTTGCATAACCCTAAGTAAGGCTCAGGAGGGAGTGAGTTGCAGGCCTTTGAACTCTGCTTGGAGGAAACTGTGGCCACAATGTGTACAAGAGAGGGATTTTGAAGGGTTTGGGGCTAACCCTCAGGAGCCTATGCCAGTAGTGGAAGCTATTGTGTCATTGGAGAAGTCCTTGGGGTTGGAGGTTTGTGGCGAGGATGTGGAAGAGTTGGTGCAGAGCGACGAGGAAGAACTAACCACTGCACACCTGCAAGAGCCTCAGGTGCAACAGCAACAGATCACATCTCAGGAATGTTCTTCAGAGCAGGAGGAAGAGAGATGGAGGAAGATGACTTCGTCAAGGATTAGGGAAATGTGTTCAAAGTTTACAAAGGTGCAAGCATTTATGGATTAATTTTATCCTGTCACAGAAGTTGCAAGCCGTATTGGCAACATGTACAATGACACTCGTGTCCCATTTTTGGGAAATCCTAAGGGCGCGTGAGAAACAGAGCTCTCTGGACAGATATTTTGTCCAACAGGTCCAGTGACTCTCAAGCTGGTCCCTGTGGCATTAAAAAACCAAGAAGGGAGGTAACCCCACCAAAGGACTTAGTACCTCAAGTCTTTATGGAAGGGAATTCCCCTTCCAAACAATAAAACACCTGCATCATCTGCCCTCCTTCCTATTCTGTATAATACTTTTGGGTGTCTGGAATGGATTCTTTTTCCATTATTTCTTATGGGGAAAATTAATTTGACTAACGGCGAATTCGACTAACGGCCAATACGACTCACGGCAAATTCGACTAACGACAAATTCAACGGCAAATTCGACTAACGGCTAGCTCTCTGAAATGGATTAATGCTGTTGGTCGAGGGTCCACTGTACTTAGTTGGATGAATCTTATTGTAACCAGCTGGCCCAGTGGCTAACTTGGTCTGAAGTTTTATGACTCTGACCACTGGTTCTATCCTCGCCCGTGGTATGGTTTGTTTGCAATCATGTCATTACAGTTTCATGAGTCATGATGATGGCTTTGAAGGGACTTAAAGTAGAGTTTGTCATGGCCACGCTGGCGGGAGATTTGTCTGTAAAAACTTGCATTTGTGGTCACAGTGGTGCATATGCTAACCTTCCTATGGTGTATAAATATACATAGTTGGATGAATTTTATTGTAACCAGCTGGCCCAGTGGCTAACAAGTCGGTCTGGAGGTTTATGACTCTCTGACCGCGGGTTCTATCCCCGTCCGAGGTATAGTTTGTTTGTAATCGTGTCATTACAATTTTATGAGTCATACCTCTTAATTTTGCATAATAATGGTGCCAAAGCTCAAAAGTAGAAAAGCTGGCAGTTCTTCAAAGCCTAAGAGAAGCCGTGGAGTGCTTCCCATCGGTAAAAAGTGATAATTCTCCATTTATTGGGCATAATTTATCAATTAAACTTTATAATAGGTATGTATAGGACTTATATATAGGGTTTGCTACTATCCACAATTTTGGTATCCATGGCAGAGCCTTGGAACATATCCCCTGCAGATACGGGGGTCCTACTGTATATCCTTGGTAAGGTCTCATTTATAGTATATTGCTCAGTTATGGTCTTCACATTACAGAATGGATATAAATGTAGTGAGAAAATATAAAAAGAATGATGACAAAGTTGATCCCATGTTTCAGAAACCTTTCCCAGAAAGATAGGCTCATTGCACTGAATTTGCAATCTCTGCAATGACACAGAATTATAAAAGATATGACTCAAGTGTACAAATGAAAAACAGGAATAAATAAATAAAGGGAATATATCAGATGTGCAGAAAGCATCTTAACAAAAAATGAACTCACATCATATGGTCTCAAGTGACATAAATTTTGATTTAAGAAATACAGTGGACCCCCGGTTTACGATCAGCTCCCAATGTGACCAATTATGTAAGTGTATTTATGTAAGTGCGTTTGTATGTGTATGTTTGGGGGTCTGAAATGGACTAATCTAATTCACAATATTCCTTATGGGAACAAATTCGGTCAGTACTGGCACCTGAACATACTTCTGGAATGAAATAATATCGTAAACCGGGGGTCCACTGTATAGGGAAGTACCAGTTTGGAAATAGAGCTGTAGATGTGTGGAACAAATTGCCAGCATCATCTCTGGGGACAAACTAACAGGCCTACTGCAAGGTTCTGTTCCTTTTCATGTTCTCATAATTCCAATTCCAAAGATGTTAAATTTATTAATACAATATTAAATATAAAATTACATCATAATATATAAAACTGAATTACCTATAAAAAATAGCATGAGTATTTTACTACCAGGTAACCAATAACAAGACATGCCATAAAACAAACCAAAATTATCATTGTTGAAAATCCCGGGTAACAATTCATGATCAAAATCATCCAAAACTGATGAGGTTGTGCATGAACATGCTTATCTGCTGAGGAAATTGTTATTTACAGACATATTAGCCATAACAATAATAATAATAATAATAATAATAAGAAGAAGAAGAAGAAGACGTGACCTGGCAGCAGCTGGTGACAGGTCACAGCCTCACCACCAACAACCACCCTCAAAGTACACTTGGACTACCTCACTGTCTTTCATCATTTAACCTAACCTAGAATAATACATATTGATGGAGGAAGTGATGAAAGGGAGTGTGAGGAAGCATGTGGGTCAGTGTTGGTGGTGATTAGACAGTAACCACTGAACTAGCCACTCACCACTACTGTCTCATTCAAGGCAATATTATTATTATATTATTATTATTAATCGCTTGTTCTCTCTAGGTTGGAATATTGCTGTACACTAACAGAGCCTTTCAAGGCAGGCAAAATTGCTGACCTGGGGAAAGTACAGAGAACGTTCATGGCACACATAAGTATGATAGAGCACCCAAATTACTGGGAACAGTTAAAGTTCTTTGACTTGTATTCCCTGGAATGCAGGTGAGAAAGACACAGGATAATATACTCTTGGAAAATCCTAGAACGATTAGTAGCAAATCTGCACTCGAAAATCACTTCCTACAAAAGCAAAAGACTCGGCAGGTGATGCAACATCTCCCCAGTGAAAAGCAGGGGCGCCACAAGTATGCTAAGAGACAACACATACAAAAGGGGAATTACCAACAGACCCCTGGCTATCTACAAGAAGGCGCTGGACAAGCACCTTAAGTCAGTACCTGACCAGCCGGACCGTGGTTTGTACTTCAGTTTATGTGTGGCCAGCAGTAACAGCCTGGATGATAAGACCCTGATCCACCACGAGGCCTGGTCAGAGACCAGGCTGGAGGGGCACTGACCCCCGAAACTCTCCAAGTATACTCCAGATATATTGGCAAATATGCACACTCACATACTGAGTGCCCATGGTTTGATCCCTGGTATAGGGGTAAACACTGGGAATGTTTCCTTACACCCTCTGCCCCTGTTCACCTAGCAGTAAATAGGTACGTGGGTGTTAGTCACCTTACATCTTCTGCCATTGTTCACCTGACAATAAGTACGTACCTGGGTGTTAGTTGACTGGTGTGGGTTGCATCCTGGGGGACAAGATTAAGGATCCCAATGGAAATAAGACTGACAGTCTTACCCTCTATGACACACTAACTTCACTGGGTTATCCTAGGTGCCTAACCTTCCCCTCAGTAATCCTGGGAGGTTAACACTTCCCTGGGGTATCCTGGGTGGTTAACACACCTGGGTTATCCTGTGTGGCTAACCCTCCCCTAGGTTATCCTGGGTCGTTAACACTCCCTTGGAGTATCCTGGGTGGCTAACACACATGTGTTATTTGTGTGGCTAACCCTCCCCTAGGTTATCCTGGGTGGCTAACTCTCCCCTTGGTTATTCTGGGTGGTTAACACTCCCCTGGGCTATCCTGGGAAGTTTAACCCTTTCCTGGATTATCTTGTGTGGTTAACACTACCCTGAGTTATCCTGGATGGCTAACCATCCCCTAAGTTATCCTGGGTAGTTAACACTCATCTGGGATATCCTGGGTCATTAACACTTCCTTGGGTTATCATGGGCAGTTAACACTCCCCTGGGTTATCCTGAGTGACTAACCCTCCCCTGGGTTATCCTGAGTGGTTAACCCTCCCCTGGGTTATCCTGGGTAGTTAACACTCTTCTGGGTTATCCTGGGTGGCTATCCCTTCCTTGGTGGCTAACACTCTCCTGGGTTACTAACTCTCCCCTGGGTTATCCTGGGTGGCTAACCCTTCCCTAGTGGCTAACATTCTTCTGGGTTATCCTGGGTGACTAATCCTCCCCTGGGTTATCCTGGGTGATTAAACCTCCCCTGGGTTATCCTGGGTGGCTAACCCTTCCCTAGTGGCTAACATTCTCCTGGATTCTCCTGGGTGACTAACTCTTCCTTGGGTTATCCTGGGTGGATAACCCTTCCCTGGTGGCTAACACTCTCCTGGGTTATCCTCTGTGGCTGACTCTCCCCTGGGTTATCCAGGGTGGGTAACCTTCCCCTGGGTTATCCTGAGTGGCTAACCCATCCCTGGGTTATCCTGCATGGCTAACACTCCCCTGGGTTAAATATCCTGTCATGAACAGCATTAAATTGGGAGGGGGGGGGGGAATTTCGACAGTTTCGACCTAAACCAATTATCTAGTAAAATTATTCAGAGGACCCTTGAAGGGAGGTGCCTTGGATCAAACCTGATTAAGCTCCCATTCTTCTAGTCGCTGTATGGCCCCTATGGTTTTAGTGCCCTTATGAAAATAACATTAGTACTGTTTTCATAAAACAATGTTCAGTCAAGTATAATAATCTGTAATAATTCACACAGTAATATTCATAATTCCCTACAATTATCTCTGCAATGCTACCTATAATAATTCTATTAAATAAGCCAATAAATCCCAGAAATAAACCAAGAAATTCTGAAAAAAATAAAGCAATAATTCCAGAAAATAAACCAGTCTCATAAAATAAACCAATAATTCCAGAAAACAGACCAATAATTCCAGAAAATAAATCAATAATCTAATCAAATAAACCAGTAATTCCAGAAATAAACCAATAACTATGGAAAATAAACCAATAATCTCATCAAATCAATAATTCCAAAAATAGGGAATAATTCCATAAAATAAATCAATAATCTCATCATATAAGCCAACAATTCCAGAAAATAAACCAATAAATGTGGAAAATAAACCAATAATCTCATCCAACAAACTAATAATAAGTTAAAATAAACCAATGATCTCACCAAATAACTAGAATAAAACAATAATTCAGGTAATTACTATCACATGTTGAGAGACATTTATATTATTATTATTATAATCATGGAGGAGCGCTAAACCCGTAGGATTATACAGCGCATTTGGGGGGGGATGGATGGAAGGTATTCAGGCTCAATTCAGGGAACTGGAGAACAGATCCAATTTAAGAACATAAGAAAGAAGGAACACTGCAACAGGCCTACTGACCCATGCGAAGCAGGTCCATGTCCCCCCCCCCCCCGGATTATCCCAATGACCCACCCAGTCTGGTCACCTCCACTCAAGGATGGAGCACTGCACCAGACCCAGCAGCACAAGCTAGTCAGGTCCAACTCACACCCACTCATTTATTTATCTAATCTATTTTTAAAACTACACAACGTTTTATCCTCAATAACTGTACTCGGGAGTTTGTTCCACTCATCTACAACTCTATTACCAAACCAGTACTTTCCTATTTCCTTCCTGAATCTGAATTTTTCCAACTTGAAACCATTGCTGCGAGTCCTGTCTTGGCTGGAAATTTTCAGCACGGTATTTACCTCCCTTAGATCAAGAGCCCCTCACCAGCGTCAAGGAACCTCCCTTGAGGGGGTAGACATCTATAACTTCTAGGAAAACAATGTTCATCATAAATAACGTTCACCAATGTTATTTTCTACCATCTTACCTAGCACATTTACCGTCATTTACTGTCAAGAAGAACAAAGTAACTTGTCTCTGACTAAGCCGGGAAATATTAGTGGAATAATTTCTCTTGGAGTAATATATTATCT
The DNA here is from genome assembly GCF_038502225.1 of Cherax quadricarinatus. Classification (NCBI taxonomy): domain Eukaryota; kingdom Metazoa; phylum Arthropoda; class Malacostraca; order Decapoda; family Parastacidae; genus Cherax; species Cherax quadricarinatus. The sequence goes on from NC_091335.1 coordinate 31,730,861, forward strand.
TGTTTGTTGGGGGTTTATAGAGCTGCTGACCCAGGCGTCGTATCCGGCTCCGTCCACGCCGGATCCGGCATGGCACCCGGCGTGTCCGGTTCCTGCCTCTCCTCCGGTGTCCGGGGGGAATGGAACAGGAGTTTTCTTCGGAAATAGACCGGGGTGGGGAGGGGAAGTAAGATGTTCCCTATTAATGTCGTCAAAAAAACAACAAAATTCCTTACATCAAATGACTGCTCACGGAGTTAGTTTAGTTTAATATGTTTTTTATGCACCCCATACCCATCCTGTGGGCGGTAGTCAAAAGATTACAGAGGTACATAATTGGTCCAGGGACTGGACTCCAAAGTTTTGATAGCTGAGCAAGTTACAGAGGTAATGAACTCACAATTTACAAAGGTAATAAACTCCAGGTAGGTCTAGTCACAATCATGACAAGTTACAAAGGTATTTACAGATTACAGAGGTACACAATGGGTCCAGGGACCGGGCCCCAAAGTTTTGATGGCTGAACTAGGTACAAGGTAATGAACTCACAAGTTACAAAGGTAATGAATACTGTAAGAATGGTTACTTACGTTTATACATGGCTACAATCATGAACAAATTTTAGAGTAATGAGCAATTCACACTTCCACACCCGGTCACAACTGTAGTGAGTTATTGGTGCAAATATTGATTGTTGAGTCACACACACACACACACACAGGCAGGACTACAAAGAGACCTGGACAGGCTACAAGCCTGGTCCAGCAACTGGCTCCTTGAATTTAACCCTGACAAATGCAAAGTCATGAAGATTTGGGAAGGGTGAAGAAGACCGCAGACACAATATAGTTTAGATGGCCAAAGACTGCAAACCTCACTCAAGGAAAAAGATCTGGGGGTGAGTATAACACCGAGCATATCTCCTGAGGCGCACATCAATCAGATAACTGCTGCAGCATACGGGCGCCTGGCAAACCTACGGATAGCGCTCCGATACCTCAGTAAGGATTCGTTTAAGACTCTGTATACCATCTACGTCAGGCTCATACTGGAGTATGCAGCACCAGTTTTGAATCCACACCTAGTCAAGCACATCAAGAAATTAGAGAAAGTGCAAAGGTTTGCAACAAGACTAGTCCCAGAGCTACGGGGATTGTCCTACGAAGAAAGGTTGAGGGAAATCGGCCTGACGACACTGGAGGACAGGAGGGTCAGGGGAGACATGATAACGACATATAAAATAGTGCGCGGAATAGACAAGGTGGACAAAGACGGGATGTTCCAGAGATGGGACACAGACACAAGAGGTCGCAATTGGAAGTTGAAGACTCAGACGAATCAAAGGGATGTTAGGAAGTATTTCTTCAGTCATAGAGTAGTCAGGCCATGGAATAGCCTAGAAAGTGATGTAGTGGAGGCAGGAACCATACATAGTTTTAAGGCGAGGTATGATAGAGCTCATGGGGCAGGGAGAGAGAGGACCTAGTAGCAATCAGCGAAGAGGCGGGGCCAGGAGCTGTGAATCGACCCCTGCAACCACAAATAGGTGAGTACAAATAGGTGAGTACACACACACACACACACACACACACACACACACACACACACACACACACACACATGCACACATGTGGTAATGCTTTATTTACAGCTAGCAAAGTCAGGGTATTTCTCCAGAATGGTCTGTAATATACCACTGTGGATAAAATACTTAGCCATTTCTTGAACACTTCTGAGTGAGTTGTTTCTAAATTCATTAATTTTATCGCACTCCAGTACATAATAACGCAGGGTGTGACAATAGTCCATCTGGCAAAGTTTACATTTCGTTTGGTCTACATCTGGTGGTGGTGATTTAACCTGCCAAAGATACTTGTAACCCAGCCGGAGCCGGGCGGTAGTGACATCCAAGAGTCTGCTTATTTTGTTGGATGCACCATAGACATGTGGCTCCTCCTGCATGATAGAATGATGATAGATGGACTCACTGGTGTCAATCTCCCTGAGCCTTAAGTCCATAAAATTCAGTTGAAGTTCTTTTCGTTTTATTGTTCTCAAACTACTACTCCCTCTTTGAAAGCATACAGCTTAGCCAATTTATCAGTTCTATCATGCATCTGAAGACCAATGTGAGATGGAATCCACAGCATGTGCACTCTGACTCCACTGTCCACAATCCTACCATACCTGTGTCTGGCTTCTGACACAAGCATACCACAATTTATGCTTAATGAGTTGAGAGCATTTATGGATGACAGAGAATCAGTTACAATTAAACTGTCAATCTTTGATACATAGATGCATTTCAGTGCAAGGAGTATGGCAAACAGTTCTGTCTGAAGGGTAGAGGCCCAATTATTGATGCGTGCTCCAATTTCTTTAAGAGAGCCATCACTCTGTACGACAACAGCAGCACTACCAGCTGCACCAGTGGATTGGTGAACAGAACCATCAGCGTAAATAATTTGCGAGAGTGTGTGCTGTGTGACTAAGTTATCAATACAGCTTAAGGCCTCATGTTTGGCTTCAAGGCGAAGTTTTGGTTGTGATTTAAGAAGTAGTTTGGGGGGAAATGGAGGAATGGTAGTTTGGAATGGGGTAATATTCCATGGAGCGGAGAAGTGGCGCTGTTGCCTTACTTGACATAGATCATGTATCTGATTCATGCGGAGATCGGTTCCAGTTTTTTCGATCCATCTGGAGGAGTGTTCACCAGTGCTGAGGAAAGTTTGGAGGGCTTCTGTGCAGGGGTTTGAATGAGCTTGCCTGAGCATATTAACCCCAATTAGGATATTTCTTTCAGTAACACGATCTCTGATGCTTGGAATATCAAGTTCTTTTTGCATATTTAAAATTTTGGCAGTAAGAGGGCATCCTAAAATGATCCTCATTGCTTCGTTCTGCAGTTTTTCCAGCCCTCCAAGCTTCCAGTCAGACACAAGAGCAAGTAGTGGCGCAGCATAATCAACCAATGATCTAATATAAGCAAGATACATCATTTTCACAATTTTAACATTAGCACCATACCTGGGGTGAAACCCTGCCACAACTCTAAGTGCTCTCAGTCGTTCTTTGTATTGGCGACAAAGTCTTGTTACAACAGGTCCAAGTAGTGGAACCTCAAAGCCTAGATACCTGTATCTGCTTACATATTCTAGAAAAGACCCATCATGCAATTGGATCTGACGAACTGTGCCTCTCTGTCGAGGAGGACGCCTATTGAGTATCTTTGTTTTATCAGTAGAGATTATCAACCCCAGGTCCTGACACGAGGTACATGATTAAGAATGTTTTGGGTGTTAGAGAATCCGGTGGTGTGAATCATTATATCATCAGCTAAACTAATCACATAATGATGGGGCTGACTAGGCATAGCATTAAGTAATGCATTAATTAGAATATTGAACAGTGTGGGACTGAGCACACCTCCCTGTGGGGTTCCTAATTCAAAGTCTTTAGTTACACTTCTATGTCCCTGGAACAACACAGACGATTTTATGTTGGACAGGTAGCCTTTAATCCAGCGGAGAAGCCATCCTCCAACATTCATTCTGGCAAGTTCACTAATGATTACATGTCGGTTGGTTACATCGAAAGCGGATTTAAGGTCAAGGAAGGTAGTGTATGAGCTGTCAGTGTGCAGAGTGAGAAAGGTGGCTATGCAATGATGCACGCTCCTTCCATGCATGAAACCATGTAACCGGGGAGACAAAAATTGTTTGATTCTGTACATGAGACGATTAAGAATCATTCTCTCAAATGTTTTACACAAGCAGCTAGTAAGAGATATTGGGCGAAATGCATTTTGTTGATTGGGCTTAGGAATTGGAATGATGAGGCTGTTGGTCCAAGATTGAGGGAGCTCCCCAGTTACATAGCTCATGTTATATAATTCAAGTAATGGATTACCTGGTACTCGACACAGCAATCTGAGTATATTGTAAGTAATACCATCTTCACCAGGCGACGTGGAGTTGCCCTTAGTTAGCGCTGCATCAAGTTCATAATTAGTGAAAGGAATGTTGCAATCATCTGCTTTGCTGAGCATAAAGCAAACAAGTCTCTCCCTTGCATCATGTTTGTCATTTAATTTTGCCTGTGTGGTACTGGGAAGATTGTCATAGCTAGATGTAGCAGCCCAAGCACTGACTAACTCATTCGCCCTATGCAAGGGATGAGGGTGCGCGATCTGCCCAGTTCTGTTACCCTTAATTCTATTTATGTCCCTCCATGCCCGGCTAAGTGGGGTGTGAGCGTTGAGACCATTGACAAATTTTTCCCAGTCTGTTTGCCGCAGCTCTGTCATACGCTCTCTGGCAGCAGCAAGGGCAGTTTGGAAGAGCCTCAGCATTCCAGGGGTACGATGTTTTCTATAGGCTAGGCCTAGTCTGCGAGCAGTACGTTTCAGTGTACGAAGTTTAGAATCATTGTAATAAGTATGGTTTTTGAAGGAGGTATGATTATTATGGAAGTTTGTTGGGTTTAGAGTACCAAGAGGTTTCAGTGGCGGCTCTAAGTAGTTCTGAATACTGCTCACAAGGCCATTGTTAAAGGTCTCTACAGAGGAACACTCATAGGAATTACACCAGTCAGTCACATGTGCAACAAAGTCATCATGCTGATCAGTGGGAACATTAAAACGTTTCCGTTTGAATATCCCACCAGGAAGGATAGTATTACCAATATCTAGTGAGGTTAGCCTAGGGAAATGATGAGACGCTATATCTGTTACAATGGAAGACTCACAGCTGGCAGAAGTAATGTTGAAGCCCAGGCACAGATCAAGGACGCCTCCATAGATATGTGTGGGTTCAAGGTCACCTACAATTTGGACATTATCATGACTGTTTAAGAGTGACAACAGTTGATTGCCATTACGATTACCAAACTGTGAGTTTCCAATGCTTTTGTGTCTCGCATTGTAATCGCCAATAATAAGAGTAGGCTCAGAATGAGCACAAGTTGGGAGCTCCAAGTAATTAAACTTATCAGCAGGAGCATACAAGTTAAATATGTTGAGAGCAGAGTTCCCTATATAAATCCTAACACCGTGATATTGTAGCCCCTCTGTTTTCTTATGTGCAAGAAGTTGATGGGGAAGTGATTTTTTAATATATAGAACACAAGAGTTAGTAGATTTGAGGTTATATGCAACAAATGATGGTAATTTAGGGGGCTGGGATTTTTCAGGGACTCTGCACTCTTGTAGACACACAACATCAATGGGTTCAGTGGTTACTTTATGATGAAGGTCAGGAAGTCTTTTTCTAAGTGATGCAATATTCCAGCTTAATATAGAAAGTTTATACGAGTTTTGATCCATTATAGTAGTCCTGGGATCTTGTTGAGTTTCTCAGCATAATGAAAAAATTGTTCATATAAATGGCAGACCTTATCAATGTCAACAGTGCTACCCTTGTCCATGAGTTTTAAAAGTGCCACAGCCACAGCACCGTGTCTTCCTTTGCAGATGACACCCGAATCTGCATGACAGCGTCTTCCATTGCAGACACTGCAAGGCTCCAGGCGGACATCAACCAAATCTTTCAGTGGGCTGCAGAAAACAATATGAAGTTCAACGATGAGAAATTTCAATTACTCAGATATGGTAAACATGAGGAAATTAAATCTTCATCAGAGTACAAAACAAATTCTGCCACAAAATAGAGCGAAACACCAACGTCAAAGACCTGGGAGTGATTATGTCGGAGGATCTCACCTTCAAGGACCATAACATTGTATCAATCGCATCTGCTAGAAAAATGACAGGATGGATAATGAGAACCTTCAAAACTAGGGAGGCCAAGCCCATGATGACACTCTTCAGGTCACTTGTTCTATCTAGGCTGGAATATTGCTGCACACTAACAGCACCTTTCAAGGCAGGTGAAATTGCCGACCTAGAAAATGTACAGAGAACTTTCACGGCGCGCATAACGGAGATAAAACACCTCAATTACTGGGAGCGCTTGAGGTTCCTAAACCTGTATTCCCTGGAACGCAGGAGGGAGAGATACATGATTATATACACCTGGAAAATCCTAGAGGGACTAGTACCGAACTTGCACACGAAAATCACTCACTACGAAAGCAAAAGACTTGGCAGACGATGCACCATCCCCCCAATGAAAAGCAGGGGTGTCACTAGCACGTTAAGAGACCATACAATAAGTGTCAGGGGCCCGAGATTGTTCAACTGCCTCCCAGTACACATAAGAGGGATTACCAACAGACCCCTGGCAGTCTTCAAGCTGGCACTGGACAAGCACCTAAAGTCAGTTCCTGATCAGCCGGGCTGTGGCTCGTACGTTGGTTTGCGTGCAGCCAGCAGCAACAGCCTGGTTGATCAGGCGCTGATCCACCAGGAGGCCTGGTCACAGACCGGGCCGCGGGGGCGTTGACCCCCGGAACTCTCTCCAGGTAAACTCCAGTTGTAAGGCCTCGTGGGAGTCTTTGTATACTCAGAGCACGACGCTGTTTATGTGTGAATGTATGATAGGTGACACCACCACTCACATTCCCTCCTCCACTAACATTACACGCAACACTGTAACTGTCATCACCAACACCACTACCAACATTGTGTTCATTACATTTGTCAACAGTATTGTATTCAACATTGTCTATGTGGTTAACCTCATCACACTCTGCACCACCACTTATATTACGCTCATCACTATTACTAACATTATAGACACCACCGCTCTCATCACACTCTTCACCACCACTTATATTACGCTCATCACTATGACTAACATTGTGGAAAATTTTTTGATTTTCCGAAGCTATAGCGCCTAATAGGTGTTTAATGTGTCGATATGAGGCAAAAATGTATTTGACAATAGGATAGAACCAAGAGTTCTCTTTGCGCATGCGCGGATGTGCGGGGGTATAGGTCGAACTGGGGCACAAGGAGGCGGGATACCTCACACAAACATCCCAAATTTCAGTGAGAAATTAAAGTCACTAATAACAAACAGACAAATGAATAAGCACCACCTTCTCTTGGCTGGAGACTTCAACATCAACCTTGGCTTACTGGATGATCAGCCTGTAACTGATTTCATCAACAATATGAACAACACACTTCTCATACCAACAATAACTAAACCAACCAGGCTCACTGAGACAAGTGCAACCATAATAGACCACATATGGACCAATATACTAGCCCCCCTTAAATCAGGGATAATCACAGATAGCACTACAGACCACTACCCTACCTTCCTCCTGACAAACATTAGTAAACCACCACTTGAATACAACAAAGTCTCATTTAGACTCCATGACGAGGCCTCAGTAAGGAAGTTCACAGCTGACCTAGAGACTGTTGACTGGCCTACAGAATTCTCCAAGGCCAATGGTATTGATGGCTGGACAGACATTTTTCTTAACAAATTACTTAGACTATACAACAAACATTGTCCTATAAAAACAAAACAGATCACAAACAAACGGCTTGGTTGCCCATGGCTAACCAGCACCATTCTGAAATCCATTGACAAGAAACACCAATATGAAAAGCAATATAGACAAGGCTTAATACACAAAGATATTCTTAAACACTATTCATCAGCTCTCACCAAAGTAATAAAGAAAGCCAAACAACTATACTACTCCAGTAGATTCACAGACACTAGAGGAGATATAAAAAAAACCTGGAAAACACTCTCTCAGATTCTAGGGACCCACAAACTGAGAAAAACCAAGAATATTGTCCTAACTAAACCTAATGAAACACCACTACATCCCACTGACACAGCTAACAAGATAAACGACTTCTTCTCAACCATAGGATCTAATCTCGCCAATAAAATCCCACATACCAATGCCCATGCCGGGGACTACCTAGATGGGAATTTCCCTAATTCCTTCTATCTTGCACCAACTGAGCCCACGGAAGTCACCGAGATTATAAAGTCACTTAAAAATAATTCGAGGAATCTGTCTCATGTCCCACCATTACTGTACAAGCGAGCTGCCCATGTCCTTTCGCATGCTATTTCATTACTCTTTAACAAGTCACTAGAGACTAGCACCTTCCCGAAACTACTCAAGATGGCAAGGGTTACACCAATACATAAAGGTGGTGACCCTACAGACTTAAACAACTATAGGCCAATATCTAACTTACCATTGCTATCCAAAATCTTTGAGAAACTCGTGCACAGGAGACTGTATTCATTTATAACGGCTCAAAACATACTCAACCCCTGCCAATTTGGATTCAGGAAAAATAAAAGCACTAATGATGCAATCATAAAAATGCTAGATCTGCTTTACACAGCATTGGAAAATAAGGAATATCCACTAGGAATTTTTATTGACCTAAGAAAAGCTTTTGACACAGTAGACCACGACATCCTACTCCACAAACTTGATCATTACGGTAAGAGGCCATGTGCTTGCTTATTTCAAATCTTACATTGCTAATAAGATAAGATAAGATAGGACTTAGACAAGGATGTGTGATGTCACCGTGGTTGTTTAATATATTTATAGATGGGGTTGTAAGAGAAGTAAATGCGAGGGTCTTGGCAAGAGGCGTGGAGTTAAAAGATAAAGAATCACACACAAAGTGGGAGTTGTCACAGCTGCTCTTTGCTGATGACACTGTGCTCTTGGGAGATTCTGAAGAGAAGTTGCAGAGATTGGTGGATGAATTTGGTAGGGTGTGCAAAAGAAGAAAATTAAAGGTGAATACAGGAAAGAGTAAGGTTATGAGGATAACAAAAAGATTAGGTGATGAAAGATTGAATATCAGATTGGAGGGAGAGAGTATGGAGGAGGTGAACGTATTCAGATATTTGGGAGTGGACGTGTCAGCGGATGGGTCTATGAAAGATGAGGTGAATCATAGAATTGATGAGGGAAAAAGAGTGAGTGGTGCACTTAGGAGTCTGTGGAGACAAAGAACTTTGTCCTTGGAGGCAAAGAGGGGAATGTATGAGAGTATAGTTTTACCAACGCTCTTATATGGGTGTGAAGCGTGGGTGATGAATGTTGCAGCGAGGAGAAGGCTGGAGGCAGTGGAGATGTCATGTCTGAGGGCAATGTGTGGTGTGAATATAATGCAGAGAATTCGTAGTTTGGAAGTTAGGAGGAGGTGCGGGATTACCAAAACTGTTGTCCAGAGGGCTGAGGAAGGGTTGTTGAGGTGGTTCGGACATGTAGAGAGAATGGAGCGAAACAGAATGACTTCAAGAGTGTATCAGTCTGTAGTGGAAGGAAGGCGGGGTAGGGGTCGGCCTAGGAAGGGTTGGAGGGAGGGGGTAAAGGAGGTTTTGTGTGCGAGGGGCTTGGACTTCCAGCAGGCATGCTTGAGCGTGTTTGATAGGAGTGAATGGAGACAAATGGTTTTTAATACTTGACGTGCTGTTGGAGTGTGAGCAAAGTAACATTTATGAAGGGATTCAGGGAAACCGGCAGGCCGGACTTGAGTCCTGGAGATGGGAAGTACAGTGCCTGCACTCTGAAGGAGGGGTGTTAATGTTGCAGTTTAAAAACTGTAGTGTAAAGCACCCTTCTGGCAAGACAGTGATGGAGTGAATGATGGTGAAAGTTTTTCTTTTTCGGGCCACCCTGCCTTGGTGGGAATAGGCCGGTGTGATAATAAAAAAAAAAAAAAAAAAAAGATAGATAAGATTTCGTTCGGATTTTTAACCCCGGAGGGTTAGCCACCCAGGATAACCCAAGAAAGTCAGTTCGTCATCGAGGACTGTCTAACTTATTTCCATTGGGGTCCTTAATCTTGTCCCCCAGGATGCGACCCACACCAGTCGACTAACACCCAGGTACCTATTTGCTGCTAGGTGAACAGGACAATAGGTGTAAGGAAACGTGTCGAAATGTTTCCACCCGCCGGGAATCGAACCCGGGCCCTCCGTGTGTGAAGCGGGAGCTTTAGCCACCAGGCCACCGGGCCACCATAATAGGTATCAGTATATCACCATTAAAGACACAGCATCAGCAACACGGCCACTTGATACTGGAGTTCCGCAGGGAAGTGTCCTTGGTCCCCTGCTCTTCCTCATATACATCAATGACCTTCCAAACGTATCCCAACACCTGAAACCCATTCTCTTTGCTGACGACACGACTTATGTCATCTCCCACCCTAATCTTGCCACCCTCAACACCACTGTGAATGAGGAGCTGATCAAAATATCGACTTGGATGACAGCCAATAAACTTACGCTTAACACTGACAAAACCTACTATATTATGTTTGGTAGCAGAGCAGGAGATGCACAAATTAACATTAAGATTGACAACACTCTAATTACCAGAAATAATGGGGGCAAATTCCTAGGCTTAATGTGAGTAGTCACGAAAGCGCTTAGAATTTCTCTATTCTTTCACAGTGGTTGTTTTGCATATTCTCAAATCACCTGTTTACTGTGATCTTACTGCATAATAACTAAATATGACACTACTTGATAATAGTTAATAAACCTCACTATTATGATTATGGTACATCGTTCATTTAAAACTTACGTACAAAATACATATACATATACAAGTACGTGGACACGTATGATTACATGTGACAAAAATGTTTACTGGTACTCAGTCCCTGGACCCATTATGTACCTTTGTAATCTTGTGACTACCGCCCACAGGATGGGTATGGGGTGACTACCGCCCACAGGATGGGTATGGGGTGACTACCGCCCACAGGATGGGTATGGGGTGACTACCGCCCACAGGATGGGTATGGGGGTGACTACCGCCCACTGGATGAGTATGGGGTAACTACCGCCCACAGGATGAGTATGGGGTGACTACCGCCCACAGGATGGGTATGGGGTGACTACCGCCCACAGGATGGGTATGGGGTGACTACCGCCCACAGGATGAGTATGGGGTGACTACCGCCCACAGGATGGGTATGGGGTAACTACCGCCCACAGGATGGGTATGGGGTGACTACCGCCCACAGGATGGGTATGGGGTGACTACCGCCCACAGGATGAGTATGGGGTGACTACCGCCCACAGGATGGGTATGGGGTGACTACCGCCCACAGGATGAGTATGGGGTGACTACCGCCCACAGGATGGGTATGGGGTGACTACCGCCCACAGGATGAGTATGGGGTGACTACCGCCCACAGGATGGGTATGGGGTAACTACCGCCCACAGGATGGGTATGGGGTGACTACCGCCCACAGGATGGGTATGGGGTGACTACCGCCCACAGGATGGGTATGGGGTGACTACCGCCCACAGGATGGGTATGGGGTGACTACCGACCACAGGATGGGTATGGGGTGACTACCGCCCACAGGATGAGTATGGGGTAACTACCGCCCACAGGATGGGTATGGGGTGACTACCGCCCACAGGATGGGTATGGGGTGACTACCGCCCACAGGATGAGTATGGGGTGACTACCGCCCACAGGATGGGTATGGGGTGACTACCGCCCACAGGATGGGTATGGGGTGACTACCGCCCACAGGATGGGTATGGGGTGACTACCGCCCACAGGATGAGTATGGGGTGACTACCGCCCACAGGATGAGTATGGGGTGACTACCGCCCACAGGATGGGTATGGGGTGACTACCGCCCACAGGATGGGTATGGGGTGACTACCGCCCACAGGATGGGTATGGGGTGACTACCGCCCACAGGATGGGTATGGGGTGACTACCGCCCACAGGATGGGTATGGGGTGACTACCGCCCACAGGATGGGTATGGGGTGACTACCGCCCACAGGATGAGTATGGGGTGACTACCGCCCACAGGATGGGTATGGGGTGACTACCGCCCACAGGATGGGTATGGGGTGACTACCGCCCACAGGATGAGTATGGGGTAACTACCGCCCACAGGATGGGTATGGGGTGACTACCGCCCACAGGATGGGTATGGGGTGACTACCGCCCACAGGATGGGTATGGGGTGACTACCGCCCACAGGATGGGTATGGGGTGACTACCGCCCACAGGATGAGTATGGGGTGACTACCGCCCACAGGATGAGTATGGGGTGACTACCGCCCACAGGATGGGTATGGGGTGACTACCGCCCCCAGGATGGGTATGGGGTGACTACCGCCCACAGGATGGGTATGGGGTGACTACCGCCCACAGGATGGGTATGGGGTGACTACCGCCCACAGGATGAGTATGGGGTGACTACCGCCCACAGGATGAGTATGGGGTGACTACCGCCCACAGGATGAGTATGGGGTGACTACCGCCCACAGGATGGGTATGGGGTGACTACCGCCCACAGGATGAGTATGGGGTGACTACCGCCCACAGGATGAGTATGGGGTGACTACCGCCCACAGGATGGGTATGGGGTGACTACCGCCCACAGGATGGGTATGGGGTGAGTACCGCCCACAGGATGGGTATGGGGTGACTACCGCCCACAGGATGGGTATGGGGTGAGTACCGCCCACAGGATGGGTATGGGGTGACTACTGCCCACAGGATGGGTATGGGGCGCATAATAAAGATATTAAACTAAATAACTGGTACAACTTCAGACCACCACAATGGCATCATTTCCCCCCAAAACAACACTATCCACAACAATTTTTTTTTCTTATATTTTATTTAAAACATTACAACACAATAAATAAATAATGAACTAGATCCTAATCTACCACAGAAGTATAATCTCATTGCCGAAATACACACCGCACGTACAACTTCGTGCAGGCACAAGCTACCCCCTCCTTTCTTTTTATCCCTCAACACCTATCCTAATTACAGGGTTACACAGGCTTATAATTTACTTCCATCAAACAAGATTGCAATATACATTAATATTTCAGTCAACTGTACATATCACCGACTAAGTTCGTCGCTATTCACTGAAATCTTGTACAGTCTTCTCCCACCAGTCATGTTGGGTCCCTCGTAGGACATCTTCTCCCACCAGTCATGTTGGGTCCCTCGTAGGACATCTTCTCCCATCAGTCATGTTGGGTCCCTCGTAGGACATCTTCTCCCACCAGTCATGTTGGGTCCCTCGTAGGACGTCTTCTCCCACCAGTCATGTTGGGTCCCTCGTAGGACGTCTTCTCCCACCAGTCATGTTGGGTCCCTCGTAGGACGTCTTCTCCCACCAGTCATGTTGGGTCCCTCGTAGGACATCTTCTCCCACCAGTCATGTTGGGTCCCTCGTAGGACATCTTCTCCCACCAGTCATGTTGGGTCCCTCGTAGGACGTCTTCTCCCACCAGTCATGTTGGGTCCCTCGTAGGACATCTTCTCCCATCAGTCATGTTGGGTACCTCGTAGGACATCATTGCCATTACATTAAACACACATATTACTATCTCAGACCAATACTACCTATTCCAAACATATACATACAATAGTCATAATATTAAAAATTCACATTTAAAGCTGGAATTAGACTTTAAAGTACAGGGTTATACACGTTCTTTCCTTATTTTGTCAGCTACAACTCGAAATAACAATAACGCTTCGGTGAACCTACTCATTCCCCATTATGGGCAATGCACAATAAAAATGCACACTTCTATCTAAACACAATGCACACCAAAATATTTATATGTCATTAGAACCCACACATATACATGGCCAGGTACACAAGAGAAAGGTACAATGTGATGAAAATTGACATGTAACTCAGAACCGTAGTTAACACCGGGAGTCCAGGTGTTAACTAGACTACTAACCCTTATAACAAAAAGCACTAATTTATTACGGCAATGCAAATATGCAGGGTCACAGCGACCCACAAACAATACAAATATGCAGGGTCACAGCGACCCACAAACAATACAAATATGCAAGGTGACAGCGACCCACAAACAATGCAAATATGCAGGGTCACAGCGACCCATAAACAATGCAAATATGCAGGGTCACAGTGACCCACAAACAATACAAATATGCAAGGTCACAGCGCCCCACAAACAATGCAAATATGCAGGGTCACAGCGACCCATAAACAATGCAAATATGCAGGGTCACAGTGACCCACAAACAATGCAAATATGCAGGGTCACAGCACCCCACAAACAATGCAAATATGCAGGGTCACAGCGACCCACAAACAATGCAAATATGCAGGGTCACAGTGACCCACAAACAATACAAATATTCAGGGTCACAGCGCCCCACAAACAATACAAATATGCAGGGTCACAGCGACCCATAAACAGTACAAATATGCAGGGTCACAGCGACCCACAAACAATGCAAATATGTAGGGTCACAGTGACCCACAAACAATACAAATATTCAGGGTCACAGCGACCCACAAACAATACAAATATGCAGGGTCACAGCGACCCATAAACAGTACTAATATGCAGGGTCACAGCGACCCACAAACAATGCAAATATGCAGGGTCACAGTGACCCACAAACAATACAAATATTCAGGGTCACAGCGCCCCACAAACAATACAAATATGCAGGGTCACAGCGACCCATAAACAGTACTAATATGCAGGGTCACAGTGACCCACAAACAATGCAAATATTCAGGGTCACAGCGCCCCACAAACAATACAAATATGCAGGGTCACAGCGACCCATAAACAGTACAAATATGCAGGGTCACAGTGACCCACAATGCAAATATGCAGGGTCACAGCGACCCACAAACAATGCAAATATGCAGGGTCACAGTGACCCACAAACAATACAAATATACAGGGTCACAGCGACCCACAAACAATACAAATATGCAGGGTCACAGCGACCCACAAATACAAATATGCAGGGTCACAGCGTCCCACAAATACAAATATGCAGGGTCACAGCGACCCACAAATACAAATATGCAGGGTCACAGCGACCCTCAAATACAAATATGCAGGGTCACAGCGACCCTCAAATACAAATATGCAGGGTCACAGCGACCCTCAAATACAAATATGCAGGGTCACAGTGACCTACAAACAATACAAATATACAGGGTCACAGCGACCCACAAACAATACAAATATGCAGGGTCACAGTGACCCTCAAATACAAATATGCAGGGTCACAGCGACCCACAAATACAAATATGCAGGGTCACAGCGACCCACAAATACAAATATGCAGGGTCACAGCGACCCACAAACAATTTCGCTGAACAGCAATTAAATTTTAACTTTGGTGTAAAATTAACACAGTACTGCGCCTAACTCGAGATCCCAAGATTTAGTTACCATGGTTAGAAAGGTTATCTGTACACAGGGAACATAACCACAGGTTAACTAGTAGTATATCCCACATCTCCTTCCCCCACATCATTCATTCCCCACCCACCATCCACACAACAATGTAGCCTAAAACATCTTACCCTAATACATCCCTCGGTAGGAGACCAATCCTTTGCCCGCCCCCTGGGTTCACGAGAAGGAGGCTACCCACAGTGAGATTCCGGTAACCCTCCGAGAAGCTGGTTCCCCCCCCCCCATAGACATGTCTATTCCTACACATCGTTCTATAAAACCTTGCCGCTAACGCTTTTATTCTCAACTCTCCCCTTATCTCCCTCATCCCCCAAGATACACATAAATAATCCGTCATGATGTACCTTAAAGCCCTACCTACATCCTAAATTTGCTTGTAACAGATAAGTGAACTATAGATATGTAGATATAAATCCATATGTATTCCTGTTAACCCTTTGGGGCCTAGTTCCTAGGTCTTTTGTGTATCCATATGCTCTCGCGCTACCGTCCACAGGATGGATATGAGGTGCACAATAAACTAGCCACTTCGGTGGCAAAATCTAAAAAATCCAATCATCCCCTGGCACCCCATTTACATCCAACAATAAAGCCCATAGGAGCGACCACTCCCCTCCCCCCAAGTCTAATAACACCCGCCATCCATAATCTCACCCCCTCCAAAGAGGGACAAAAAAATACGGCATGAAAAGCTGTTTCAACGTCGCCACAGTGCAAGCATGAGGCCTCTCTTACAAGACCCATTTTACACAGCTCATCCTTAGAGGCCAAAATTCCCATCAGAAAACGATATACTAACTCCCTTACCACTGCTGGTATCCTAAGCAAGCCAAACTCCCTCCAAATGATCTTCCAGTCATATGTTGGGCACACAGCAGCCCCCTGTAAGACGCCCTTACCCCCCACAGCACGCACCAACCTTTTTACCCTTAATATGGACACCTGTCCTACATTCAATAAAAACCTCAACATGTCCTCACAATCCCTCAAATTCCTTCCACACCACCATCTGCGTACATCCTCCATTACCCTGCCCACCCTAACACCCCAGTCCCCCCCAGTCTGAATATACCTTTGTTTAATATATAAAGCCATTACTCTGTGACCCAATGTCAACAGGCCAAGACCCTCTCGTTTCACATCCATCATCACCACTTCTTTACGCAACCATGCCCTCCCAATCCCCCCCCCCCACATACCTTAAAACCCTCCTCTGGATTTCCGCAATGTCTTGTACTCTTAAAAGAAACACCTCAGCCACCCCCCCACACCTTAATGTAAACCAACGAGTTAACCACCAATACACAAATTCCCACTACAGACAGCACACTCCACCAATATTCAAAACTCTAAATCTACTCACAATACAAAACATCCATACTTATTACTGCTTCTACTATATACATAGAACACTTAACTCTGACATAAACCCTCCCCTCAAACATCTCCTTACCAACCTCAACAGAACACATGACCATAACACAAGACACAGATCACTCTTTGATGTTCCTCGTGTCCATCTCACGCTATGCAAAAACTCAATGCACATAAAAGGCCCTAAAATCTGGAATTCATTACCTGTGAATATAAAAGAAACACTGTTTATAAATTCCAGTCTCTTCTCAAAAATCACTTACTCACCCACAACTAAATAAATACTGAAAAATTGTATCTCATATATGGTTATATCTCATAAATGTCAACCTGTGACCCAATCAAACTTTGCTACTATTTAACTTCATTACCTAACAGAATACTCCATTCTACTGTTTACACAGCAACTCAGTAAATGACCATATGACCTGTCTTTGTAATACTCATTTGTACTAAATTATCTGTTTTACAATAATTTTTGTACCACTGAATATATCATTGCTTAGTTAATCTTAAGTTAATTTTAAGCTGCCCATAATGCTCTGCATACAAGGAGCTTCGGCATGTTGCACTTTAAAAATTGTATTGTACTTATCTGTATCATGTTCAAATTAATAAATAAATAAATAAATAAATAAACAGTAAGTGTTACATTGCATCACAGTAAGTGTTACAGTGTATCACAGTGTTACACTGTATCACAGTAAGTGTTACACTGTATGACTAAGGTGATGCAGGAAGGTCAGTGCTAGAGTGAAGGTCACCCAGACCGGCAACATCCTGGCAACAGTCAATATTGTATCACAGTAAGTGTTACACTGTATCACAGTAAGTGTTACACTGTATCACAGTAAGTGTTACACTGTATCACAGTAAGTGTTACACTGTATCACAGTAAGTGTTACACTATCACAGTAAGTATTACACTGTATCACAGTAAGTGTTACACTGTATCACAGTGTTACACTGTATCACAGTAAGTTTGACTAAGGTGATACAGGAAGGTCTGTGCTAGAGTGACGGTCACCCAGACCAGCAACATCCTGGCAACAGTCAACATTGTATCACAGTAAGTGTTACACTGTATCACAGTAAGTGTTACACTGTATCACAGTAAGTGTTACACTGTATCACAGTAAGTATGACTAAGGAATATCCACTAGGAATTTTTATTGACCTAAGAAAAGCTTTTGACACAGTAGACCACGACATCCTACTCCACAAACTTGATCACTACGGTATAAGAGGCCATGCGCTTGCTTATTTCAAATCTTACATTACTAATAGGT
The DNA here is from genome assembly GCF_038502225.1 of Cherax quadricarinatus. Classification (NCBI taxonomy): domain Eukaryota; kingdom Metazoa; phylum Arthropoda; class Malacostraca; order Decapoda; family Parastacidae; genus Cherax; species Cherax quadricarinatus. Next base: position 31,748,688 of record NC_091335.1, read on the forward strand.
ATCAGTACGTCACCATTAAAGACACAGCATCAGCAACACGGCCACTTGATACTGGAGTTCCGCAGGGAAGTGTCCTTGGTCCCCTGCTCTTCCTCATATACATCAATGACCTTCCAAACGTATCCCAACACCTGAAACCCATTCTCTTTGCTGATGACACGACTTATGTCATCTCTCACCCTAATCTTGCCACCCTCAACACCATTGTGAATGAGGAGCTGATTAAAATATCGACTTGGATGACAGCCAATAAACTTACGCTTAACACTGACAAAACCTACTATATTATGTTTGGTAGCAGAGCAGGAGATGCACAAATTAACATTAAGATTGACAACACTCTAATTACCAGATATAATGGGGGAAAATTCCTAGGCTTATACCTTGACAACAACCTGAATTTCAGCACCCATATCCAGCATATAGCCAAAAAAGTATCCAAAACGGTTGGGATCCTCTCCAAGATACGATACTACGTACCGCAAAATGCCCTTCTCACACTATACCACTCACTTATTTATCCATACCTCACCTATGCTATTTGTGCTTGGGGATCAACTGCAGCAACACACCTAAAGCCAATAATAACCGAACAAAAAGCTGCAGTAAGAATAATCACTAAATCCCATCCCTGGCAACACACCCCCCCACTCTTCATAGATCTAAACTTACTCCCAGTTCAGTACATCCACACTTACTACTGTGCAATCTACATCTACAGGGCCTTAAACTCTAATATCAACCTTGACCTAAAACGCTTTCTTGATAGTTGTAGCTTGCTCAGCTATCAAAACTTTGAGGCCCAGTCCCTGGACCCATTATGTACCTCTGTAATCTTTTGACTACCGCCCACAGGATGGGTATGGGGTGCATAATAAACATATTAAACTAACTAGATAGTTGTGACAGAACCCACAGGCATAACACCAGACATAAACATCTCTACGACATTCCCCGTGTCCGACTAAACCTTTACAAAAATTCAATGTATGTCAAAGGCCCTAAAATCTGGAATACCCTACCTGAGAACTCTAGAACTGCAGACACATTCATCACCTTCAAAACTACCATTAGAAAACATCTTATCTCCCTGATACACCCCGTCAACTAACTACACGAATACCACCTGGTGGTTCATACTTACACTCACTCACTCATTTGACCATAAACAGAAATATTAATCTCAGTCTTAAAATAATGAATCCTGTGATACTCCAATACTGAAACTATGTACTGTGCCAAAACAAAAGCATTCACATTGCTAAACTCACAAACTAGTATTTAGTCACTTAGCCATAATACCAACTTACCTCATAATTTGTAATATTTTACAATTAAGAATAAAACTAAGTATGCCCGAAATGCCTAGCCATGCTAAGCGTCTAGTGGTACACTCTGTAATCACAATTTTACTACATGTAAACCAAACAATAACCAAATTTCTGTAAACTCAGCATTGTAATCCTTATAGAGAATAAACTTTGAATTTGAATTTGAATTTGAAGGTGATACAGGAAGGTCTGTGCTAGAGTGACGGTCACCCAGACCAGCAACATCCCAGATCAGCAACATCCCAGACCAGCAACATCCCAGACCAGCAACATCCAAGACCAGCAACATCCCAGACCAGCAACATCCCAGACCAGCAACATCCCAGAGCAGGAACATCCCAGACCAACAACATCCCAGACCAACAACATCCCAGACCAGCAACATCCCAGACCAGCAACATCCCAGACCAGCAACATCCCAGACCAGCAACATCCCAGACCAGCAACATCCCAGACCAGCAACATCCCAGACCAACAACATCCCAGACCAGCAACATCCCAGACCAGCAACATCCCAGACCAGCAACATCCCAGACCAACAACATCCCAGACCAGCAACATCCCAGACCAGCAACATCCCAGACCAGCAATATCTCAGACCAGCAACATCCCAGACCAGCAACATCCCAGACCAGCAACATCCCAGACCAGTAACATCCCAGACCAGCAACATCCATGACCAACAACATCCCATACCAGCAACATCCCAGACCAGCAACATCCCAGACCAGCAACATCCCAGACCAACAACATCCCAGACCAGTAACATCCCATACCAGCAACATCCCAGACCAGCAACATCCCAGACCAGCAACATCCCAGACCAACAACGTCCCAGACCAGCAACATCCCAGACCAACAACATCCCAGACCAGCAACATCCCATACCAGCAACATCCCAGACCAACAACATCCCAGACCAGCAACATCCCTGACCAACAACATCCCAGACCAGCAACATCCCAGACCAGCAACATCCCAGACCAGCAACATCCCAGACCAACAACATTCCAGACCAACAACATCCCAGACCAGCAACATCCCAGACCAGCAACATCCCAGACCAACAACATCCCATACCAGCAACATCCCAGACCAACAACATTCCAGACCAGCAACATCCCAGCCCAGCAACATCCCAGACCAACAACATTCCAGACCAACAACATCCCAGACCAGCAACATCCCAGACCAGCAACATCCCAGACCAACAACATCCCAGACCAACAACATCCCAGACCAACAACATCCCAGACCAACAACATCCCAGACCAGCAACATCCCAGACCAGCAACATCCCAGACCAACAACATCCCAGACCAACAACATTCCAGACCAGCAACATCCCAGCCCAGCAACATCCCAGACCAACAACATTCCAGACCAACAACATCCCAGACCAGCAACATCCCAGACCAGCAACATCCCAGACCAACAACATCCCAGACCAACAACATCCCAGACCAACAACATCCCAGACCAACAACATCCCAGACCAACAACATCCCAGACCAACAACATCCCAGACCAACAACATCCCAGACCAACAACATCCCAGACCAACAACATCCCAGACCAACAACATCCCAGACCAACAACATCCCAGACCAACAACATCCCAGACCAACAACATCCCAGACCAACAACATCCCAGACCAACAACATCCCAGACCAACAACATCCCAGACCAACAACATCCCAGACCAACAACATCCCAGACCAACAACATCCCATACCAACAACATCCCAGACCAGCAACATCCCAGACCAACAACATCCCAGACCAACAACATCCCAGACCAGCAACATCCCAGACCAGCAACATCCCAGACCAACAACATCCCAGACCAACAACATCCCAGACCAACAACATCCCAGACCAACAACATCCCAGACCAGCAACATCCCAGACCAACAACATCCCAGACCAACAACATCCCAGACCAGCAACATCCCAGACCAACAACATCCCAGACCAGCAACATCCCAGACCAACAACATCCCAGACCAACAACATCCCAGACCAACAACATCCCAGACCAACAACATCCCAGACCAACAACATCCTAGACCAACAACATCCCAGACCAACAACATCCCAGACCAACAACATCCCAGACCAGCAACATCCCAGACCAACAACATCCCAGACCAACAACATCCCAGACCAACAACATCCCAGACCAGCAACATCCCAGACCAACAACATCCCAGACCAACAACATCCCAGACCAGCAACATCCCAGACCAACAACATCCCAGACCAACAACATCCCAGACCAACAACATCCCAGACCAACAACATCCCAGACCAACAACATCCCAGACCAACAACATCCCAGACCAGCAACATCCCAGACCAACAACATCCCAGACCAACAACATCCCAGACCAACAACATCCCAGACCAGCAACATCCCAGACCAACAACATCCCAGACCAACAACATCCCAGACCAGCAACATCCCAGACCAACAACATCCCAGACCAACAACATCCCAGACCAACAACATCCCAGACCAACAACATCCCAGACCAACAACATCTCAGACCAACAACATCCCAGACCAGCAACATCCCAGACCAGCAACATCCCAGACCAACAACATCCCAGACCAACAACATCCCAGACCAACAACATCCCAGACCAACAACATCCCAGACCAACAACATCCCAGACCAACAACATCCCAGACCAACAACATCCCAGACCAACAACATCCCAGACCAACAACATCCCAGACCAACAACATCCCAGACCAACAACATCCCAGACCAACAACATCCCAGACCAACAACATCCTAGACCAACAACATCCCAGACCAACAACATCCCAGACCAGCAACATCCCAGACCAGCAACATCCCAGACCAACAACATTCCAGAAAAACAACATCCCAGACCAGCAACATCCCAGACCAGCAACATCCCAGACCAGCAACATCCCAGACCAACAACATCCCAGACCAGCAACATCCCAGACCAACAACATCCCAGACCAACAACATCCCAGACCAACAACATCCCAGACCAACAACATCCCAGACCAACAACATCCCAGACCAACAACATCCCAGACCAACAACATCCCAGACCAACAACATCCCAGACCAACAACATCCCAGACCAACAACATCCCAGACCAACAACATCCTGGCAACAATATCCAGCTGGTTATTAACAACTTTACTCTGCCAAAAATTAGTTTTGTTTTTTCAAGTAACACTTTTTCTAATAAATTTTTTGTATGTCTTTTATATAGTCATTTAACATTTTCTTCATCCATGATTGTTGTTACTTTAATGAGGATTTTTTTTGGCAAAAAATAATTTCATAAAGTTGTTAAACACAGAGTTCAAACAGGAAACTTTAAAAAAATATATATATACAAAATAGCATGTTTATTCATATTTAAAAATAATGTAAAAGTAAAAAAAAACCCGCATAATTTCATAAATATTAGAATAAATTAAAACATTTTTGAGTAAGGAATATACTGGACGGACAGATAAATTACCCACAACATTACAC